>NW_028261390.1:53007175-53160283 GCF_051295495.1 Thamnophis sirtalis | reverse complement strand
CTACAGAGTCAGAATCAAAGAAGGGAATGAGTGGAAAACTGCTTTCAACTGCCCTTTGGGATGCTTCCAGTTCAGAGTACTCCTGTTTGGACTGCATGGGGCGCCAGCAGTTTTCATGCAATTAATAAATGAAGTTTTGCATGAGCACCTGTACAAGGGTGTGTTAATCTACCTCGATGACATTCTTATCTACACGGAAACACGTGAGGAACACGTGATGTTGGTGCACTCAGTCCTCAAGAAGCTCTGGGCTGCTGAACTTTATGCCAAATTATCTAAATGTGAATTTCATCAGAAGAAGAGCGATTACCTGGGATACCGTATCTCCCACAAAGGCATCGAGATGGACCTGGCAAAAGTCCAGGTCGTTACTGATTGGGCGCCTCCTCACACCCACAAGCAATTGCAAAGTTTTCTGGAATTTGCAAATTTTTATCATCAATTTATTTGCTCGTTCACTAGCATCGCTCTGCCCATTACAAATCTTCTAAAATCTAAAGGAGAAACCAAACCGAAGCCGGGGAAGCCTCTGAACTGGACTATGGAGTCTCAAACCACTTTCGAGAAATTAAAGCGACTCTTTGCAGAAGAACCGGTTTTGAAACACCCTGATATGGATGCACCATTTGTGGCACAGGCTGATGTCAGTGACGTGGTGGTGGGAGCAGTATTACTTCAAACAAATGCTGAGGGTAAATTGCAACTGTGCGCTTACACCTCATGTAAGCTTACAGAGACAGAGAGGAGATGGGCCTTATGGGAAAAGGAAGCTTTTGGTGTCAGATGGACTTTGATGATATAGCAACACTTAATGGAGGGGGCAAAACACCCTTTTGAAATATGGACTGATCATAAAATTTTAGAAGCGTTGAAAACTGTGCTAAACTATATGTTCCTGCTAACCTTAAACCTGTCGTTCTTCGATATATTCTATCTGATTTTTTAAAACTTTTGTAATATGTGTTTTTTTAATGTTGTACGCCGCCCTGAGTCTTTGGGAGAAGGGCGGCATATAAATCCAATAAACCAAACCAACCAAACCAAACCAAGTGGGCCCACAATTCGAGAATGGCGGGCCATTTTGAATTTGTAAAGACTGCATTTTATTAAGAGGCAGTTTTGGTGGCCTTCATTGAGTCCTACATAGCCAGTTGTCCTGTCTGTGTGGCCACAAAAAGACCACCAGGAAAGCCCCAGGGTCTCCTCCAAAGTGTCGCTCGTCCTGGAACCCCATGGAAGGAGACAACAATGGACTTTATTGTTGAACTACCGGAAAGTCTGGAATATACTATTATTTGGGTTATCACCGATTTGTTTTCCAAAGAGGTTCATTTTGTGCCTTGCTCCAAGATCCTGTCAGCGAAGTCTGTGGCTAAATTGTTTATTTCACATGGTATAACTGAACGCATAATTTCAGACGGGGGGGGGGGTTCAATTCACCTCCCTCTTTTGGAAAAAGTTCCTGAAATTGATTGGCTCCACCTAACGGCTAAGCTCCACCCACCATCCTCAGACTAACTGAGCTTGTGAATGGACTAACTCGGTTTTGGAGCAGTACCTCCAATGTTTCATCAATTATCAACAGAATAATTGGGCGGAACTGTTACCACATTGAAAGGTGGCGTTCAATAATTCTGTTCACAGCAGTACCAGCATGACCCCTTTTAAAGTAGTGTTTGGTTAGGACTTTGTACCAATTCCTGAATTGCCTCAGGAGAAACCGCAAATTTTATCCTTATCTGAATGGAGTGATCAACTTCGACATTTTTGGCCCATGACCCGCAAAGCATTAGATGCGGCTCACGAAGCTCATAAAAAGCAAGCGGATAAGAAAAGGACAAAGCCAAAAGAGGACAGAGTTGAGGATAGGGTGTTTTTGTCCACCAAGTTCCTGCAAACCACCCAAAAATCGAACAAGCTGGGCCCAAAGTATGCAGGTCCATTCCCCATTGTGAAAATCATAAATCCTGTATCAGTGAAATTGGAGTTGCTGAAGAACCTTAGCAGAATTTATCCTGTATTTCATGCAAACTTGTTAAAACCAGAGCGCACCTCTTCGTTTCGTCCGCCTCAACCTTCACCTCCGGTCCCTCTTCTTCATGAGAGAGAGCAACATTTTGAAGTTAAAGAAATCTTGGACTCCAGAAAACATAGGGGTCGCATTCAGTATTTGGTCTCCTGGAAAGATTTCCCCCCCTCCCAGGCTGAATGGGTTGACAAATCTCATGTTAGGGCTCCCAGACTTTTGCGGAAGTTCTACACCAGTTATCCTGATAAGCCTTGATTTTATAATAGTATTTGCTATATATTTTTATTTTGTATTGTTTTTCCTCCCTCTTTTCCTGCAGGGATGATATCTCTTTCTGAGGGGGGCCTGGATGTCAGCCTCTGTTTTGCTTGCTACGCTTGTTTGCTATCGGCTGCCATAGGAACGTGGGGGTGCATAGTATTGGGGAAGGGAATTACATTGTACTGGACGAGTCTTGTTCTCACCATCTTCTGTCGTGCTGGTGGCTGGTGTTTGGTCAAGGCCAACTGTTTCACATACCAATTTGATGAGGCTGTTTGAAGATGCACCCCACATGACACCTTCAGGAGTTGCAGATTGGGCAATGGGTTGGGGAATTGGGGGGAGGGTGCTGGGTAAACATTTGATATGTATATGTTCCTGCCTTTCTGGCTCAGATCTTGGGTTCCTTTTTGCTGCTTTCACTTCATATCTAGTAAAAGTACTTTATCTCTATTCAAATGGAGTTGAGGTTTTCCTTTCATGGATGTTGAAGGAGGCATGCCTGACACTGATATGGACCCTGACGGGTTTCAGAGGGAGCTGAGGGTTATTTTTGCTGTTCTGCCGTATGGTCTATCTGAAGCCTTGGACACTGCTTGGGAATAAGGCAGCTGAGACTTTGTATCAGAACCACCTATGTGACCATTTCCTTCTCATGGATCTAGGTGATATGAAGGAAAAGATATTTGGAGTGTTGCTGACATTCTAAGGCGGCAAATTCAACCCAACATAGTTTAGAGCAGCTATTAAGGTCTACCTAGTGGCAATAAAGGCAGGAAAGTAATTTTCCACCTTTATTGTGTCTTTGAATAGTCATCCTGTGATACATGCCCCCTTGGAAAAAGTAAACTCAAAGAACCCATTTTTTGTCCAGCAAATTGGATTGGAACTACACTGGCAAAGAAGATAACTTAATCTCTCTTCCTGTGTAATTTCCCCCAATATATTTTCTCAAACGCAGCTGCAATTTGTTCATGAATATACTGTTTCCCCAATGAAAGTTATTCATTGGAAAAATGGGATAGTAGCTCCAGTGATAGGTTTCTAATATATCATCTCACTTGGCCATAAAGTAGACTTCAAAGATATCTTTAGCATAAAAATAGTAATTATGCAAAGATTTTACTTAAATAATGAGCCCTAAGTGCTAATCCACAGTCCACAGTTCTTTATATTTCTTAGAGTGAGAAAGTTTCTGAGCTTTGCTAGGAATTTTCAGGAAGATATTATTTAAACAGTTGCAGTGCTAGGGAAAATACAAAGCATTTCTCCTTATAAACGCTTGAAGTAGAATTTAGTTGCTCTACTGGATGGCGCAAATAAATATAAGGATTTTTTTTTGCAAGAGTAAGCTCTCTACTAGAATCTGAACTACTAATGGTCAAAGCAAATTGGCAGTAGATAAAGAGTCAATAGAATTCAGTGTCAGCTGGACTTAGAGATCCCAGTGCCAAGGGACTGGAAATTGATGATGCGTTTTACTCTTCCCTCCGGCTCAGCCTGGTCATCTGTTTCAGATCCTCTCTGCGAACTTACATGGACACACTGAAGCAAATTGCTAAACTGGAGAGAGATTTCCTATTAAGGAAGAGTGATGTAATGCCAATGGAATACAGCCAGTTCATTCTACTAATTTTATTTATATTAGCTGCATACCAAATAAAAGCTATCCCCAACAGCATCAGTTCTTTTTATTATATTTAGTCAGGGTACTTCAGTGATTCCAGGATAATATATTTATTTATAATTAAAATCATTAAAATATATTTTAAGTTTTCTAATCAAATAGTTTTTAGAAGAATGTTTTAAGGGAAATGTTTTGATATTAATAATATATACCTTGAATTGTCTAAAAAGCGATTGTCTTGATTACAACTTTTATGACTTCTGTTATTTTTATACAGTTTCTTTCTGTTGGAGGTGTGCTTAAACTATTAGCATTACTTGTTAAAAGGCTTTGACTATGCTGTAGAAAAGACCAGTATAACTTAACACCCATACACACTGACAAACAGACACACACACACACACACACACACACACACACACACACACATCCATCCATCCATCTACCCATCCATCCATCCATCCATTTATCTATCTATATCTCCTTCACTTGAAACTATGTTGAAAATTATCTTTTTAGAAAAGGATGAAAAGCATGCATGCCAATGGTAGGTCATCTGTAATGCTATGCCATGATTTAGATTACTAAATTAGGATTGTGTATATTCATTTGGTATTATCTTAACTCCCATGGCCATAAGTAGATGTTTGTGACACTGGATGGTTGCAAGCATTTGCATCAAGGAGATGAGCTCTCCTGCTGTCAATATCTTTTTTTGGTGACTGGAAAAAGTAGCTCAAAAATGTTTTCTGGAACTATAGGTGCAATTTGTGATGCAATCCACATAGAAATCTGAGCCCAGATGCTGCCCTCATTGCTTTTGTTCTTATTGAAATGAAACAAGTACTTCATATATAGCCGTGTAAGCAGAATAGATTATCTACGTCGCTTGTTTTTTGTTCTAGATTTTAATTTGACAAGCATAAACATATCTTCATATAATACTTTTTCAATGATTTTAAATTTTAGATTGATTTCATATTTGTCTATAAATTTCGCCAATGCAGAACTCTAGGTAATATTTCAAACCCATAACAAGACAAAAGGAAACAATTCTGTTGCTATACTGGGGATACATTTAATTTGCTTAGTTACATGATGTATATATGCAGTAATTGAAGGTTTTAGAAACTTGTTTAGTATACCATATTGAAGCAATTATTTGATGATTGTAGTATCTGCTTAGAGCAGTGGTTCCCAAACTTGGCAACTTTAAGACTTGTGGACTTCAACTCCCAGAATTCTCCAGCCAGCAGAGCTGAAGTCCACAAGTCTTAAAGTTGCCAAGTTTGGGAACCACTGGCTTAGAGGGAATCATTACATAGTACCCTGAAAAGAATAAAATGTGGAGCAGCGTCCTGATTCAGTTCTTAAAATGTGATATCTAGACCCAAAGAAGTCATAGTTGTTTGTGTTCAAGTTAGTATATCAAGTGACTTCACCAACTGAAGCAAGCTCACCATCACAGTTTCCCAGGAGGAGGAAATATGAAGAACTGCAGGACAAAGCAGATCCCATTACAGTATCCCAATACTTTTGCACTTCACCACTGTTGGCGTAGATGGTGTTGGAGAAAAACAAAGCAGGACAGTTTCCTATGTGATAAACGCATTATAGTTTTGCTTCCTTGTACTATGTTTTTTCACTGTGGGTAGACAAAAGTATGTCCCCTAGGAATGCAATAATGTCTGAGTCATACTTGCAAATATTGAATGGAATTAAATTTCTATTTCACTCAGAAGGAGAACAACAGGTAAATGCCATTAGGAAACTAGGATGCATGAGTATTCCAGAATTTTTTAACCAAGATCTTAAAGCTCTTTAATGCTTGTTTTCCCCCCACCCCAATCTTCTTGATTTATCTGCTTCTTTAAAATGTTTCTGAGACAACCAAAATGCAAGCTGCTTTCGCAAAGAAAATAACTCTAATCTGTGTTTTAAAGTAGCTTTCCCCAGGCTGATGGATTGATTGTTATCTGTTAACTTTTTCACCACTGCATCCAATTGGAGGGAGGAGAGCACAAAACACTATATTTCCCCTTAATGGTTCCTTTGTAAGGAATCTTTCTTAAAAATCCAAAGACATATTGGAAGCACTTATGTGAGTTAATTTTGAGATGACCCTTGGCTGAATTTTTTTCTTCAACATTTGCTATCATGTTTCTTCTGTTCATAACGAACAGGATTTTTTGTTATTATTATTAAAATTTATATGCCTCCCAACTCCCAGCAATTCTGTTAATACTGTTCTTCTAGCTAGGAGGCAGTGCTTAAGATTTCTTCCTCCTGCTTGAAGGAAAGTTTCTCCCCCAACCCCCACCCACTCTTTAGTTCTGCTTTCTAGAAGCAGCAGTGGCTTTTCTATGTTGAAATTTAGAACACAGAAAATAATTAAGTTGCACTGCAATCAGATGCTGTAAGCAAATGAGTTCTCAACCATAACCACCATGTAATTTGGTGAATTCAAAGCCTTAACTAGCAAACCTGTGGATCCCAGAAGGAACAGATCTGGGGTGTTATAAAAGACCCGCTCCAACCCTCAGTTTGCAAACAATTGTGATTGATAACAAATGGAAACTATTTTAACCATTCTACTGAGAAGCTTACCCAGTACAGTTTTATGTATCCAAGATAAGAATTTAATAAGGACATTTTCTACTGACAGAATCATTTGAAATCACTCTTGATTTTCCTCCCTTCTAGAAAGTGGGAAACAGGCTAGATTTTATTTTTAAACCATACAGATTTTTAGACCTCTTAGAAATGTGGTTCTATGACTACTTAATGTAAACTGCTAGTTTTTTAAAAAAATTGTACCGGTAACTTGTAATGTTTTGAACTGCAGTGTAACTTGGAATATATTTTCATATTGGATCCAAGAAGTCCAACTGACAGCTAGAGGCTACAGTACTGCCAAATTGTAGATAATTTCCCACTTGTTTGTTTGGAACAGTTCACTTTGGACACAACCTACGGTATGTTGTTGTGCACTGATGAAAAAAAATTAGGTCAGCCAGGAGTCAAAATAACACTTTAACAGTAAAATGCACTAAATAAATCATTTTCCTTCTTGTAGAAGAATTTCCAATCCAAAATTAACACTAGTAGATTTAATAATATTTTAAGACTATTATTTCTGACACCAGCTGCCAACTTTAGTGGCAGACATAATGTGTGAGGTTTTGCCTGGACTGCATGTATTATAGATGTAGTACAATCCTTTTCTTTACAAAAAAAATCAATTTGAACTAAGAAACAAATAACCTACAGTTTTGTTAAATTGCTTCAACATTTAGTCAAAATACAGTTCAGTACTTTGATTCTATTTCAGTGTGAGAACTAAGCATATGATAAGCAATAAAACTTCAGAATACCTAATTACATGACACTATGTCTTGTGCATGGCAGAGTTTGAAGGCACAGAAATAAGAGAGATAATGTCCTATGCCAGGGGTGGGTTTCTCGCCCCGTTCCAACCGGATCGGTTGGAACGAGGCCGGCAGCGTCCTCATGCACGCACGCGCGCGTGCACGCACGCGGCATCCTCGCGCACGCACGCGGCACGCGTGTGCACGCACGTGGCGCGCGCATGCGTATTAGCGTCTGCGCGATGCTCCAGCTGCTCCTGGAGGATCGCGCAGGCGTTCTGCGCATGCGTGGAAAGCGCAAAATTCAAAAAAACCGGGTAAGGAGCGGGCGCGGGTGTGCGGGCGGGCGCGGGGGGGGGGCTTTGCCGTTCCCGGAAGTTACTTACTTCCGGGTTCGGCGACCAACCGGATCGCAGGGACCGGTGCGAACCGGTTGAAACCCAGCCCTGTCCTATGCATAGAAAAATAGCAACTACCTTTGTACATCATGTTGACTTGGGGATCAGCATCCCTTCTGGCCATCTGATGCTACAGTATATAACACATGCAATTGTTGATGGTTTAACCTCCTCCCCATTAAAAGTTGAAATGTTGCAAAAATTTGTGTGACTGCCAAACTGTTAGGAGTTTTTGGCTTTCCTATGAGAAATTTAGTATCTTTTAGTATACATTTTTATGTATCATGTTAAGTGGTAAACAAATAAAGGACAATTAGCATGATGTGATCCAGATATTAAGAATGTGGTGCCTGATCATTTAGACAGGGTATATGTTATTGTTATTGGAGCTCAGATAAATATATAGTGTGTCATCTTTGAAAATGATATTATCAACAAAAACAAAATAGTCACCTTGTGAATCTCTATTTTGCCTTCACTAATTATTATGTTGAGAATTGTTAAATAATCTCCATTTGTGCAACAAGACCATAGGATTCTGAAATAACTTTTGTCATTTCTGTTAAAAGTAGCCTGCTCTAGTAAACATTAGCTACTAGACTCTTGCTGCAGAGCAGTGTCTTAATTTTGTTTTTCATTCTTTAGTAGAACATTCCACTGTTCCTTTTCCTCTCCAAGAGAGGCTGGGATATATTTGTAATTACAGTAGTCTCCTGCGTGCTGCTTGGAGAGTCCAAGCATGGGTTAAATTCAGTCTATTCACCCAAGGACTGAGTTGATTTTCTTAGCCATGCCTCCTCTCCTCATTGCGGACCAGTTTAAAAACTCAGTCCAGCCCAGTTCGGGTGCGTTTTTGGGGAGTTTCTCAGTTTTTGAGTGAATAGACTGGGAGTCTCCTAATTAGATAGAGATTTTCTTATTTTTGTCATCATCATAGTCAGGAGAAAAATTCCGCTTTAAAATGAGGTTCCTGTTAGACTGCTGAGAGGACTTTGGAGGTTCCTGGCTCTCTGTTGGCTAATGGAGCCGAAGTTCGTTGGGGTGCCTGTCCGGTGGCGGCTGGCGGGCTCAGGGGCGGCAGGAGGCTTCCTTCCCCCCCCCCCCCAGCTGTCATTTGACTTCTTATCACCTGGAGACCTCGGCAGAAGCTCCGGATTGCATCTGGCAGCTCCCTTATTGCACAAAGAAGCGCAGTGGCCATTTTGAAGTCATTTTGGCACGCTTTCGAGCTCCAGCCATTGCAGCTACCACACTTTTACTCTCAGCAAGCAGATAGCCACGGGGGAGTTTTCTAGCCTTAGGTCGGGGTGCCAGCAAGGCTTCCTCCTTCAAGAAGACCTACAGCGAGCGGCTTGGGAGAGCTTTGGCCCTCGGGTCATACTCCTGTCCAGAGGACATATCTGCGAGGCATGCAGCTTTCTTCAACTCGTCCCAGTGCCAGGCCTGCTGCCTTTGCAGCCTTGAAGACTACAGGCGAAGGCATCATGGCTGAAAGAAGCAAGAGGGTGCCAGAGAACAATCTAGAACCCTCATCGAAACACAGTAGGCCAGATCCACCTGAAGTGGAAAAGGGAATCAAGGGCACTAAAGGGAAGGGGACCCTTAATCCCAGAGGTGGCAAGGCCTTATCCAAGGCTGAGGCCCGCAGGCATAGGGCTCTAGAAAAGACCTTTGAAAGGGCCAGATGACTGTTCATTTCATCTGGACAGCCATCTAGGGATCCTAGTCCCTTGTTCCAGCCTTACTTCACTGGCAGGCAGACATGAAGTCAAAATGGAAATCGGCCTCCGTTCCCTTCAAGAGCAGACATCTCTTTGGGGAACCCTTGGAAAAGTTCTTAATTGAGACCAAGGATAAGAGGAAAGTTCTTCCTGCCACCACTAAGAAGCCAGACAAGAAGGGGGGGTCCTTTTTTCGGAGGCAGCCCTTTCAAGGGTCTGATTTCTCAAATGCTGGTACCTCTTATCAGAGGTCATATCCCCAGGGCAATGACTGAGGACAGGATAGAGCCAATTTCAGGGACAAGGGCCGCAACACGGTCAGCAGGACCTAACCCTGGAAATTCTATCCCTTCCCCTGAGGACCTTTGTCCGGTGTCCCGTCCCCACCTCTCTTCCCAAGAGGGACGCATGCAGGCGGAGAGCCAACATCTCCTACAGACGACCATCGACAACACGGAATGGTGTCTACAAGAAGTGCTGCCACCATGGCCACGTGGGCAACACAGGATCCCGTGGAGGAAATATGTCGGGCAGCCACATGGACTTCTCCACCCTTATTCATTAAACAATAGCAATAGCAGTTAGACTTATATACTGCTTCATAGGGCTTTCAGCCCTCTCTAAGCAGTTTACAGAGTCAGCATATCACCCCCACAGTCTGGGTCCTCATTTCACCCACCTCGGAAGGATGGAAGGCTTAATCAACCTTGAGCTGGTGAGATTTGAACCACTGAACTACAGATAACAGTCAGCTGAAGTGGCCTGCAGTACTGCACCCTAACCACTGCGCCACCTCGGCTCCTTATCTATCACATTGACTCCTACGCCGCAGCCGAGGCCTCCTTTGGGAGGAGGGTGTTACAACAAATTGTAGTGACTCCACGCACCTTGGATGTTTCTGTTTCCCTCCCTGGGACTGCATAGCTTGGGTATGTCCCATGCTTGGACTCTCCAAGCAGCGCACAGGAGAATGACCATTGGCTTACCTGAACGGTCGTTCTCTGGGCACTACGGGAGAGTCCAACCCCACCCTGGGGTTTACTCCCTCTCTTTGGGATCGCTTCAGCGGTGTGGAGCAAAGACACTTGAACATAACTGGAAGACACATCGTGCACACGTCTGTCACAGACCAACACCTTCGTTTTTGAACTGGTCCTCAATGAGAAGAGGAGGCATGGCTAAGAAAATCAACTCAGTCCTTGGGCAAATAGACTGAATTTAACCCATGCTTGGACTCTCCCGCAGCGCCCAGAGAACGACCGTTCAGGAAAGCCAATGGTCATTTACTCTGAAATGATTTAAAAAACCACCACCCTCCCTCTCTTGATCATTACACAGAAAGAGTGTCTGGGGAATTCTATTCCAGCAGTGTTATAATAAAGATCCATAGATCACAATCCCTTCATCTCCTCTATCGTGGCCCACCTCATAGATTGGGTCCACATTAAATGACAAGTCATATTTTAGTGTGATGTTCCATACTCTCAAAATCAGGCATAGGCTTCTAAGAGATATCCTGAAATAATGGCATCAAAGCCTTTCTCTCTAGCTTTTCTCATTGCTATTAATGATATTGTTTCTGATTTCTTTTCTAAATATTTTTACAGAAACGTGGGTATATAACATGCAGCAGAGCAAAATGTCAGAAGTCATCTTTATTTCTAAGAATGCTTTTCCGGGTGAGGGGGGCATACAGATGGCATTAGTAACATTCTTAGAATATAAAAATGGTGGGTAGCTGCATCCTAGTGTTCTGTTTAGAAGTGTTTCTGCTAGCCCAGAAGAAAAAATAAGCTAGATCTTGTAGAAAGTTTGCCAGAGAAGATGACAGAGCACATTATCATCCATTACGCTTTCAGGTTAACAGTAAATTATACCTGCCGCACGTCCACCATGCAAAGGCAGTTAAAATACTTTTAAAATTGTTGATATGCCCATTGACTTATCAAAGTCAAGAACCTCTGTGTCAACATCCAACTTGAGTACACTCTCCCCTATAAGTTACACTTCATAGGTGCTCGTGTTTTATATTCCTATCTCATTTCCAAACCTTGGTTAAAAACAATATCAGGTTTAGGAATACATTTCCTGGTTGGTTTTAAGAAAGTAAATTTGTGCAGTCTTCTAATTTGTTTTTCTGAGAGCAGCATTTTTAGATTACTGCATAAATTAGTGAAGCTTTAAGTGATAATGAAGTGATTAAAACAACAGCCTGTCTCCTGCTCACTTTTTTACAATGTTTTTAATGGATGATCTTGCCCAGCTACTAATTTATCTACCAGTTGAAGTCATAGTGTATGATGATGTTGTTATGGTCCACAGTGAAATTATGATGATGGCAGCTGTGACATCAGAGAAAATTTGAGTCTAGATGCCTGAACTGGATTGGAGCATTAAGCAAGGGAAGAGTTGGCTCCTGATATTAGCAAAGAGACAATCAAACAATTTGCACTGAAGTATCTATCGCAAAGTGGTACCCATCAGTTGTTTCCTAGGTATCTTATTAGCTCCTGAAGTATATCTTGCTTGCTGTAATTCCTCAGAGACAATTCATCATTTTGCTTATTTGAAATATCAGACAGGTTGGGCAGCACATAAGAAAGCTTGCATTTACTGGGTAACACTTGACCTGTGTTCTGGAAATTATTGGCTTTTTATTAATTTTAAGCATTGCTTCCAGAATGGATTAAACCCAGTTGTTTTCTATTAAATGTTCTTATAGAAGAAATATTTTCTTTAGCACTGCCAAGATTTGTGATGAGCAATTGTAACTTCTGCTTGCCATCTATCACTAAATTAGAACCATTGATTGCCTCCAGCCATGAGCTGGTTCAACGTCATCACAGATTATACCAACTGGTCAATAAATTGTGAGCTTATTTGATCCATATTGTCATACATCCCATGTTCCATTAGTCTGTTTTTAATAAGGCCTTTTCCCTCCTGAGCCTGATTTATGAACTGGGGCCTGCTTATAAGCCCGGCATGGATCATTGGAACCATCATCCAGATTTGAAGCAGCATCACACAAAATTTTTTGGACGAATGACAAAAGGATACCTGATATACTTGTCTTTGGTGGTTCATTCAAAAGAGGTTCTTGGGTCCCACTGGTTCCTGGAGTACACTTGGGACTTTGGCTTCCTGTAGCCCAATCATAATTAGTTGGATCTTTGTGAGTGTAGTTAGGTGTCCTGGCATTTATCTTACAAGAAGCTTCCCTTGTTTTTTCTAGTAGGTGTTGCTGCATCATTCTCAGAGCCATTCCAAAAATGTCTTTTGCATGCAAGTCTAGAAACCGGGGCTTTTCTGAACCACTATCAGACCCTGAAGTTGCAGTCTTGTTCTCACAACTGATGGGAGTGTGTACATTGCTCTTGCTACCTTCCAATTTGTCCTTGATCTCCTGGCATGCCTTTTGAACAAGTAGGGAGCAAAGTTTATTGACATAAGAAGCATCATTTGAATTTCCTTTGTGGCTGGTGGGCAACCTATCAGTTGATATAGTATAAGCTTGTTTTTTACAAGTTTCATTTGCTGGTGTCAATCCATACTGAAATCCAGTTGCATATTTTTGAAGATCATTGCTTATCCAGCTCACAACATTGAGTTGTTCGGAAGAACCTTGCTTGAAAAGGCAAACTGCGCCTTCTACATTGTTGGGATTACTCTTGTCATTATTTTTTATTACAATGACTTCTCTTTCCTCCAGACTGCCCAAATCAAGTTCGTTGTATCCTCTTTGATTTTGATCCTTTATATTTAAACTGGGCACATCGATAAAACTGACAATTTTACAATGTAGCTGTTTGGGTCCTTTAGAGCTGTAGTGACTTACTTTACAGACCTCTGCCTTACTGTGTAACCAGTCGATGTTTTGAGCCATCTTTGATGTGTTAAGATGGAGCTGCACTCAGGGCCATAGAGTGGTAGTGTCCTAGTTAAGCAGCTTTGATCTTCCCAGATTCAAGGTGTTGCCTTCTCTCTTAGTTTCCCATGCTTTTGTACTGGCAGATGAGATGTTCAATTGTGTGGACAAAAGGGTTTCTATGGGAACAGTGACATCATAAAGTGTATCAACAAGCAAATGTACATTTGAATGGTACTTTTAAGTTCTTGAAAAAGGAAAGGCGTATTTTTTACCCATGGACAAATATTAAATTGCTTTGGGATGATTATTTATCATTCCACATTTCAGAACCACAACATGATAGAACCATATATTTGGGGAATTCAAAAGACTTTTAATTTTGCCCTAGGTTTATTCTGCAGAAAAGCCTGTTCTCTACTGGGATGGAGGTGATCTCCAATATAAAGCTGAAAATTATATGCTTCTATTCTGAATTCATTATTTAGCCAGACCTATCATCACTGATTCTTTATTGGGAAAACTGGATTACATGTAAAGATGGTGCATAATTAAGTTTGATCCTGTTTTAAATCCCAGAGTAGCAATTCTTTGGAAAGCAAGTAGAAAGGTCCTATTTATTTATAATGATTGCAGCATGTAATGAAATTTAAATGATCATCATTAATGTCTGCAAACATTATTACATGAAACTGATGAAAGAATATTATTAAATAGTCTTTAATAAGTAAACTAGAATATTTTCTAAAACATTGATTTCTTAAGATAAAATTTTGCCTAAAAGGGAACATTTGTTTCCCTTCTTCGCTTCTTCCATCTCAAGAAAATTGCTGTTTTGCCTGTTCTCCTTTCTTCCAAATGTTACAGCAGCATAAATATTAATCTTTCTCATTAATTTGACCATTTCTGTAGTAATCTTAATGAACTGGATGTCCTTCCAATATATTAAAACTGTAATTTCTATATTTGATCTTTGACTGTGATGATAGAAAATATGGAAATATATAATTTGTAAGCCCAAGCTACCTGAAATTGCCCAAAAATATTAAAACATAGCACTATGATTAAAAATTGTCCTAATTTATGTGTTTTAAGACAGCGGTCTCTAACCTTTGCAGCTTGGTGGCCCAACTTGGGGTGGGGGAGAGGGGAACCGGGTCACACGAGCAGCAGGCCAGCACACATGCATGTAGTTCAACTTGCGCAAGTCAAGCTGCACACATGTGCTTATTGGCCCACCAGTTGTGCAGCCCAGTTCCGAATAGACCAGGGCCCCGTAGTGGACCACAGTCCAGGGGTTGGGGACTCCTGTTTTAACATATATTTACAGTCCTTTATTTTAGAAAGTTCTTGTTTAGGGGTTGTTGTTTGAAAAACTCACTTTGTTCTTTATTTTGGTCATTTAAGTTTAACATACAAATGATACCACTAAATGCACAATCTTTTGCATTCACATCAAAAATGTGGGAATTGAATTGTCCTTTTACAATAAATTTATATGTACTGTGTAATTTAGATTTTTATTAGAATATATATTTTTGTACAGTTTTTCTTAGTTTTTCTGTTTAATTTCCTTTTGTAAATAAGGTATAAACAAACTTATTTTATCTTTATGAACCACTTTCAGACTTTGCCCTTTTTCAAGTCTGTCCTCCACCCCCCACCCCCCAAGAAAATACAGTGACCGTAGTTACATTATTATGAAGTATAGATGATTGAAAGTATAGAGTTAGAGTTGAAAAGGAGTTTAAAGGTCACAGTCCAATCTCTTCTGGTTCCACTAGACTAGAGATTCTCTGGAAGATGATTATCCAGACTCTGTTGCAAAACAACTCTGGTTAAAAAGAACTCATTGCTTCATGTAGTAGCTTGTTAGACTGTCTGACAGCTCATACCATCAAAGTTTCTCTACATGTCTAGTCTGAAGCTGTTTCCGTATAGTTTTAATCTGTTGGTTCTGGTCCTACCCTCTGAATATAGATATATCCTTTCCCTCTTCTTTGTGAGAGAAAGGTATTTGAAGACGGTTTTCTCCTCTCTCCTCTAGGCAAATTATGAGTGGATTCTGTCAGCATTCCTCAAAGGTGTTGTTTTTTAACCTCTTCACAATTTTCACAGCTCTCCTCTAAATACTGCCCAATTTGTCATTTCCAGACTGTTCTTGTATTTCAAGTAAAGATCTAACAAAGTAGATCAACTACTACTCACCTACCCACTCTTTTTTTGGACTTTGTGTCCCTGTTAATTCAGTCAAAAATAACATTTGCCTTTTTAGCAACTGCCGGATCATGTTTAGCATGGTTGATAGATGTCTGGGTAGATATATCACTTGTATGTGTGCAACTGCCAAGCCTCCATCCTCTATTTACACCTACCATTTTTCTATGCAGATGTATAACCTCTACATTTCTCCCTGTTAAATTCCACCCCCATTCTTTTCAGTTTATAATGCATCTAGATCTTTTTTAATCCTTTCTATTTCTCTTCACAAAAATACTTTGTCTTTTTTCTTCTTTTTTCTTTTACCCGCTCCCCCGCCCCTCATATTTTCTTATCCTCCCCCCAGCTCCCATAGCTTTCTTCCTTTGTTATCTGAATTGCACATGATTTGAAAAAAATACCCTCAGCATTATTGCAATATGAAAAATACTTCCTGTAAGTGGAAAAATTGCTTGGACATACCAATGCATTCTTACAAGTTCCTGGCTTATCACTGCTTCTGGTTTTCTTAGTACAAACATTAGTTGGAAACCTCATTGGCAGATAACAAAAAATGGAAAGCAGGCATGAATACAGTTGTGGGTTTCATTACGATAAGGCAGGAAAACTGGTATCAAAAATAGCATTGGAGCAGAGTATTCTTACAATGACTGTTCACTGGCTGATTAAAAATATAGTTCACTTTTAGAACACTATAATAAATTCTTCCCTATGGTCAGAGCCTACCACAGAACAAAATGAACCTAGACCATTGAGATTGATGGTTGGTGGTACTAACTTGGTTTTGGATTGTAACCCTATATCTATATAGTAATATTCATTATTTTAAATAAGCAAAAAATCCACTCATATGTTCTCCTCTTTCACTTCAGATGTTATCAACAGATATGGCCTGGAATGGAGGATAATATGGGTACATGAGGTTTTATAGGGAGTTTGTTAATTAAATGATCCCCACATAACTCTACTATATTGCTTTTACTCTACGATCCTTACAAAATTTATTATCAAAGGCTCTGTTTTGGGGGAGAATCAACAGACATTTTATTATTATTTTTAGAATACAGGGCACATAGCAAACTATAGTATTTAGTCTAATATTGCTTTATGGATCTGTCTAATAATAAAGTTTAGCTTGTGAAATCTGGTCAAATACAGTGTTTTAAGCCCACTTCACATAAAAATTGCCTTCCTCTTCAAAAAGCTGTTTTTAAGTAGGACCAACTCTGCCTTTGAGGAAGCCCTTATTTAAATATCTTGTGGTGGGCTTCTCTTCCACTGATGAGTCTTGTTGGACTTGTTTAATGGTAATTGTAGTGTTGGTTTACCTGATATGCTCATTTTCCGAAGAAGTGGAGACAGTATCCCCGTGTGGGTTATTCTCACATAGCGTCCAATAGATTGTAGTGCCAAGCCAAAACAATCAGTGAAGAAGAAAAAAGTGTTCCATTTCCAATATACAAACCTTCCAGCCTCCGAGTGGCAGTGTTATTGTTGCAAATTTTCTTATATCTTTTTGTATTTCAAGTTAGAAAAAAGAGTCCAATTTTTAAATGGGTTAGAAGAACACCCACAGTAATGAAAGAGGAAAGTTTTAGACCATAGGTTACAGAGAATAATAAAAGAAAGAAAAATAGAAGAAAACTTAATCCATTTGTTTTAAAAAGGCATAAATTCCATCCATGAAGATAGCATTTAAAAAGTAAGATAACCACTGTCCAAGACCATTCCAAATTTAATTCCGCCGCTTGATTCTTCTGTTCTCCAATTTAAATTAATTTTAAGTTTTTTATAGGCAGTCTCTTTTTAAAACAGTAAAAGTTCCTCACCAGGTGGAAACACTTTCTCTTTCCGTATCCTTCTGTTTTGGAGCCACCCTGACTTCGTCAGCCTTGGCTGAATTTTTTGTCAGCAGCTTGAAGAACTTCTCTTGCATCGATCAGGGACTTCGCGATGTCCCTGAGGTCAGCAAGACGTATTCTTCCTGTTCACTGTCTCTTCGGGATGGTTGAGGTCCGATTGGACCACCCAGTGGCAAAAGTATTGGCTGCGGTCTTGGAGCATCGAGAGTGCAAGTCCGTATTGTCGCGACGTTGGCTCCTCCTCTCTCATTCCACCATTTCTTTGATGTCCCTTTTGTCCCACCTGCGCAGCAGTTGGAAACTGCTGCATGGCGTTTTCTTGTGCCGTGCGTGGCCGTGCAGCTTAGAGGGAACATTGCTTGTGACCAGCTCAGCCAATCTGTAATGTCAGTACCTGCGATGTGTTTGGCCCAACTGGATAGGAGGTGCACCCAGGTCAGCAGCAGCTGTGCCTCCTTCATCAACCTTTTGAGCCGGGTGCCCCCCTGCCTGTTGACATAGGCTTTTGCCGTCATGTTGTCCGTTAGGACCAACATGTGCCTCCCTGCCACTGACGAGTGTAAATGTAGCAGCCCCAGAGAGATTGCCCTCAGCTCCAGAAAGTTGATTGCCTGTTGCTGTTCCAAGTGGGTCCACTGGCCCTGCACCACCTCCGTTCCGGAATAGGCCCCCCCATCCCATTAGGTTGGCATCAGTGGTCATTGTTACTTGATGTGGCTCCCGGAACAGGCACTCCTGCATTAAGGCCGGGGAAGACCACCAAGTCAGAGATCTGCGGGTCTTGGGGGGTAACAGGATTCAAACTGTGGAACAGCTGCTGTTGTCCTTTTGAAATGGTAGGAGCAACTATGGCCCGTATGTCCAAGAGGTGGTGAATGGCCTGGAGTACCAGGCACCTCTTTTCGTGATCCTGAGATATGGGACAGAGGTGGAAACGTGTTGGGGGGTAGTAGAGAAACTCTAGGGAGAGGTCTGTTTTCACCATCTCCCTGACCCAACCCTCCATTGTTACCTCCTCCCATCGATCGGCAATGAAGGCCAAACGATCACCGATGGGAAGGTTCCTTTCGCAGTCACTTTTGCCTGCGATAGGGACGAGAATTTCCTGAAGCTCTGTAAGATCTCCTGGAAGGGGGGGAATCATTGGTAATCCCTACCCATTCTGTCCTGTTGCTGTTGGGGACCCTTGCATCCAGAGTACTCTCTGGCTGGACGGGAAAACCTGTATCCCCCATCCAGGTTCTGAAAGGATGACCTGTGACGATATGGTGCAGTCCGATTCTCAGTCCTGCGGAACACGGAAGGGATAATTTTCCTTTTTTCTTTTGATTCTATAAGCCTGGATTCAAGGGGAGCTCCGAATAACTTATCTCCTGTGAACGGTTCGGTTGTTTTTGGTATCAGCCTGTTAAGGCTGCAACCATAATAGACGCCTGGCTACTATAGCCGACCCCACTGATTTGGCCACGAACCTGGTTGCATTAATGGAGGCATCAGCCAAGAACTGCAGGGCTGCCTTCAGCTTATTGAGGTCCTGGTGAGACCTTGAATCCGAGACCAGGATCCTTCAACTGTTGAAGCCACAGGAGAGCTGTCCTGTTAAAGAAGGATGAAGCCATAGCCGCTCTAATTGACCAGGTGGCTGACTGGTGGCCCTTTAATGAGGATGTGCTCCACCCTTCTATCCTCAGCCTTCAGGGCATCTTCCGGATTGCTTGGGGCCACATTGGGCAAGGACAATGCCGCTATCAGAGCGTCCACCAAGGGGACCTCCAAGGCCTTGGCTAGATCTGGCCCAATATTGTAAAAACGTTTGTATTCCCTGGGCAGAGGGAAAAGGGCCCGACTCCGGGGATTTCCATTGGTGTTGGACTACGTCCAGAAAGAAGCAGGGTTAAGGAACTACCTCCTTCTGCACAATGGGTTCGGTAAGCATCAGTCCAGCTGAATCCCTTTTAGTTGCCCGGACTTAGTGGCCTGAGCTGACTCTAGATTGGCTATTTTCTGAGCCCTAAGCAAAAGAGATCTGAACATGGCAGGCTTGAAGAGGGATCTGGTCGTGATCCGAATTCTCATCATCTTACAGCTGAGAATCCTGAAGGGCCTGGTCCTCCTCATCCTTCAAGGAGGAGGAGCTGTCCGAAGACCTCTAGGGCCCTGCCTCCTGGACCAGGGCCACCCTTGATTGGCCCGTTGACGCTATTCTCTTACTATGTTTATTATGCTTTTGGGCAGCAGAGGAGGTTTTTTGTTGGAAGTCTGCTGCAATACCCCATCTAATGGCTTCAGTAATAATGGCTGCCATATCAGGAGGGGAGGTACTACTACACAGACTGGCAGCTACCCATGCCATAAGTGAGACGGCAGAACCTGCGGCCCCTGGGCTGTCGGTCCCTTCTGGGGCAGAGGGCTGAGGGTCCTCCTCCATGTCTAAGTCCTCAATCCCAGAACCCTCACTGTCTGTAGATAGAGCTTCCTCAGGGCCTAGGGCCTCGGCTGGTGCAGGGGTCTCAGAAGGAGAGGGAACTGCCACCGCCTGGATCACTGTCTCCAACTGTTTCTGTGCCTCCCTCTGGGCCTTGGCAATTGTTTGGCTATGGCCTTTTGCCTCCTGAGTTCTGCTCTCTGTGTGGCCTTTGACTTGCCCTTGTTTTTACCTCCTTTCTTAGGTGAAGGGGACTTGCACCTGCTGGGAAGGCAAATGGGAGATGGGCCTTCCAGAGGGTCATCCAACAAGGGGATGAGGTCTCTCTTGCACCTCCTTCCATTCTTGTACTCTCTCTGACTAGCTACTTAAGGTTAATAAATGGAGGTGGATATCCCAATTAAGGGCACGCCAGGGCCTGGTTTCTGGGTAAACGAGAGCAGATGATGGCCCTTCTAGACAGCGAAATTAAGGTAAAAGGGAAATAACAATGAAGAATCATCATGATCTTTAAAGGTAGTCCCCAACTTATGATCATTCATTCAGTGACTGTTCAAAGTTACCATGATACTGACCAGTCTAATGATCAGTCTTCAAAGTTACAATCATTGTAGCAGTAACGTGAACAAAATTTGGGCCTGTAGCAGCCTACCCATACTAAACACTCATATGGTCACTTCAATTCCCCCCTATTTCCACTCATCTATACATCCTTTTGATCTCCCTACCTGACTTTGGCTTTCTTCCCAACACCTGCTTTGCTCACAAGACCTGTGAAAAATGGCTTTCATGTGTCCAGCAGCTTCCTTGCAAAAGGACAGGGCAGTCACGCCTCTTCAGCAGTGGGAGCAAGAAAACAGCAAAGGTCAGCTGGGGTGATAGCAGTGGCCTTAGAGTGCAAAGTGGCTGAGACTGGGACTTATTGCCCACACCTGGCATAAATTAACTGCATAGTATTTTATATTATTTAATAAAGCTCATTAAGAGGTAAAGATCTAGAAACATTTTTACAAGGAAATATTCAGGCTAAGATTTAATTTAACACTGGCCATTTCATTGCATAAGTGTTATGTAGGCATGGCATTATAAAATATTTATATCCCAGAAATATTTGCAAATGTGTTGATGACAGTGTAATAAAAATTATAAAAATTTTGGGAAGGTTTGGAAGAAAAATTCAACTAAAACACTAGTAATAATGAAAACATTTGGAGCCAAAGCACTTTACCAGACTTGGCAATAGTTGACTTTATTAAAAAAAACTACCTTGCTTGATAAGATGGAAAGTATGAATAGAAGTCAATGCTTCTGTTCTCTAAGCAGCTCACCAGAGAAGATACAAGAAAAGATTTGTTGATCTGGTGTTTATAGTTTAGCATTCTGTTAGAGGCCACTGTGCATAGAAAACACTTAAATAGGCTGTGGTCATCTCTAAAAACTAAAATTATAAATATACTATTTCATTATAGAAATAAATATCAGAAAAACTCAAGCAGCCAGATTTTTGGTTTAGAATATTTGCTGAATCTAAACAGCCACAAAGAAGTAAATTGAAAATAAGGGATACATGCTTCCTTTTTTGTAAAAAAAAACAAAAAACCACATTTCTCTGTTTGTTAAAGCTAGATCTACCCATTAAAACAATTTTGTTCAAGTGTATGGACTTGTATTAGTATTTTATTTCATTTTTAATATGGGAAGTGACTTAAGAAAATGTATACCAGTAAAAAAGGACACTGACACTGAGCTTGTCAATCAGAAAGGTCGGCAGTTCAGTGGTTCGAATACCTAGTGCCACGTAATGGAGTGAGCTCCATTACTTGTCCCAGCTTCTGCCAACCTAGCATTTTGAAAGCATGTAAAAATGCAAGTATTAAAATAAGAATCACCTTTTGTGGGAGGGTAACAGCGTTTTGTGCGCCTTCGGCATTGAGTCATGGCATCCACATGATCACAGAGACATCTTCGGACAACGCTGGATCTTTGGCTTTGAAATGGAGATGAGCACCGCCCCCTAGAGTCAGGAGCAACTAGCACATATGTGCGAGGGGAACCTCTACCTTTACTTTACCAATAAAACAACACTACTGTTGTGAAAAGTACTACTTGATGCTAGTTTTTCAGTCTTTGATGGTTTTATTCAAAATCCAAACCCTTGTTTAAATGGAGGTATAAAACTCTTCTTTAAAGAAAAAAAATAAAGCATTCTATGGATAGGTTGACATTTTACTTTTGACATTTAATTTCTCAAAGTCTGCTGGGGTTAATGTGGAAAAACTTATGAAGAAGCAGCCGAAAATTTATGTTCTACTTCCAGTATACTAATTATGCTTATGTATTGGATAAATTACATTTCTAATGTCTGTGTAAGACAAAAATGGTATATCTATTCCTTAACCTCCTGCCAGAATTTTTTTTCTCAATGTACTCTCTGTCTTTTTCTTTTATTAATATAGGGATCCCTTAAGAATTCAGCAGTTACAGAACCAAATCCGGCTGGAAAAAGAAGCAGACCAGTGGTGTCATCAGAAGCAAGCTAGTTTCCTCCAGAATCTTCCCTTGTCCCCAACTTTTCTCCCTCCATCTTCATTCCAAGAACTTGAGTCCAGCCATTGTCCTTCTCCTGTGCAAATGAGTGTTCTGAACTCTCATTCTTCTCCTGCCATGCAGACATCCAGTTCTTTCAACTATGCTCGTCCTAAACAATTTATTGCTGCACAAAATATTAGTCCTGCTTCGAGCTACGTAACACAGGCATCTGGCTCTTCCACATCTAGTCTTCCATCCCCAATATCTCCAACTGCTTCTCAGAAGCAGTATGGTAAAACATCTGCCCCTCCTTTTTCTCAGACATTTGCTCCTGAGGAAGAGTATCCGGGGTCTCCTTCCCCACCTCCTCCCCCTCCCCCTGTTTTTAGTCCTACATCTACTTTTTCAGTGGAAGATTCCTTTCCACTGCCACCACCTCCACCTCCTCTCCCAGCTTCTGTCCACTCACCTTCCTGCAGTTTTTCTCCAACATCCAGATTGTCCAGCTCTAATCAGTCTCCAGCAGCCTTTCTCAGCTCCATGCTACCATCTCGGCCATCTCCAATGTCCGTAAATGCATTAGGACTTCCCAAAAGTGTTACACCATCGTAAGTATGAACATTTGGTGAAGTTCTCAAAAATAGTTTTTCTTATTTATTCTTAATTTTGAAATGCATGAATTTATTGTATGTATAAAACCTAAATAAATGTATATTTTTCTGTAGAAGAGTGGGAAATGTTTTTCATAATTTTTCATTAGGATTGTTGTTTCTTTGGTTTACAAGATTGATAACAATTGGTACTTTTCTTATACAGACCTGATTTTTTTCTCATTCTCAATTATCCAAAATATAATAGTCAAGATGACTAATAATTTAACATTCTGTATTTTGTGCATCAGGAATCTATATGCAAGTTTCATTTGAAGGGACATAAACGTTTATTATTGTGAACTGAGCTCTTTTTTTAATTATAAAGATTTTTTTTAAATTTTTGAATAAACACACAAAATAAACAGACAAAACACAAAAAAACCCACAAAACCATCTTCCATTACAAATTGTAGAAAGTTTGTCAATTGGTAACAAAAACTTCCGTGCATCCCTTCCGCAGTCATCACCTACAATTCATATCAAATCATATATTTTAAATCAAATATATTTATATATATTACTATCATCATGCCTTAACCTTCATTTGACTATAATTGTTTTTACGTCCTTTTATATAAAATATTCCAGATTTAAAGCAAAACCACATAATGGCATTCCATTAGCTCTTCCAGTATCATCCAGTAACATTACATCTTTATAACATGTTCTAAATAAAAATTGGTTATATTTAATAACAGAATTTCTAAACTTCCTTTCGTAGTCATTTGCAATTTATGTCAAATTTCCTCTTATCAAACCAATACATATATATGCATTATTATCATTATCAATCAGTTATTTACTGTATCCATTATCACTTCATTTTAAAAATTATGCTCTAAATTTAACTAAATTTGACTTAATGTTTTTATTATAAGCTTTCATTACATCAACCTGTGTCTTTCCCGTAATAGTGCAGTCTTATGTCCCTTGTCATTTGTGGCATTAGTATTCTGGTTATTTCCTTAGTAAGTTTTGTATGGACTTCTCTTCACAACTTATTGCTTATTACATATCGTGTATAAGCTCAAAACCCTCCATCTGCTTCTTTGATCAGCTTATCTTTGGTTATCACTAGTGCTTCTGACAAAATTTCTCTCCTTAGTTCCATCAATTCTTCTCTCTTTTCTTCTTCTATACTTTGAAATCTGGGGTAGAGCTCCAGTCCATCTATTTTCCCTTTCCATATTCCACTTTTTCCTTTTCCAACCACATTCAATTCACTGTCAGTATCAACAATTTTCTTGTCTCTTTGTTTATTTTTTCCTTCAGTTTTTAGAACTCTGACCTCCACTTTCTTCATTTGATAAACATCCTCAATTTTTCCATCAAATTTTACTGTTCTACGATCTATGTTCTCCAATCTCTTCTCCATTTTCTCTGTTACTTCTAATAATTTTTGAATTTCAAACATAATCTTTTGCAGTGTTAAGGTTTCTTTTTCATGTTGCACCATTCTTCCAACTTGTAAACACTGCCACTCTGGCATTCAAAACTTTTTATTAAATTCATTTATAATCTTTCAAGACAAGGGTTTGTTTTCTACTCCAGCTGCCAATAAAGCTCCTGAAAAGCACCTGTATAAACAACCCATGCTCTTCTCACTATCACTCTCTGTAAACAAGCTGAGGAACCTTGAAATGCAAAGTCAAATGATCAAAGAGAAAAAAGAATAGACAATATTTCTAAGCCTTCCAAGCCTCCGGCCTCCAAGTGGCAGTGTTACTTCCTTTCCCTCGTTATTCCAGCCCACTTTGTATTCCTTTTATATCTTTTTTTATATTCCAGACTTTAAAAAAAACAAAATTCTTAAATGGAGCAAAAAAAACAACCCATCCAACCCAGCATTATAAAAATAAGGAAAAAGATTTTAATCCATAGGTATTAAAAAAAGAATATAAAAAGTAGTAGAAGAAAAACTAATCCATTCAATTTAAAGAATGGGAAACATTTACAAAAGTTCCATCCATAAAAGAAAATTAAAAAAGGATAACACACTGTCTAATGTAGCTTAATTTCGCCGGGGGGTAGTCACTTTTATAATAAGATTTCCTCACCAGATGGACACACTTTCTCTTTCTGTTTTTCTTCCATTCCGGAGCTGTCCCAACTTCAGCAGCTTCAATGACTGTGCTTCTGTTGCCAGCAAAAAGAGATTCTCCTGGATCAATCAGGGACTTTGCAGTGTCCTTGAAATCAGCAGAATGTACTCTTCCCTGTCAACTTCTCTTTGGGACGGTTTAGGTCCCAAAGAACCGTCTAGTGGCAAAAGTATCGACTGCGATCTTGGAGCTCCAAGATCGCACGTCGTGTTGTTGCGACGTCAGCTCTCCACTCCGAACTGAGCTCTTTGATGATGATTAATTCAGCCTCATTCCTTGAAACACCCTTTTCAAAAAGTCTTTACCTCTATGATAATCTAACTGGAATAGTATACCATATATAACTTATTTTCAGTGCAAATCCTTTGGCAGAATAGATCTACATGAAAACATTTGCCTTAGTTTGTTGTACTGCTAAATTTATTCCTAAATCTGTTTATCACCTTAAAGAGCCTCATGTCAATACTGACTAACATGTTATGATTTATTCATTTTAAAACGACTTTGGTTCTTAGGTTACCTCATTTTAATTATTTGAAATTTGTTTAAATGTTTGGTTCCTGCTCCTATTTTATTTTATTTTTTTAATGAAAAGGGAGCAAGAAAAGTGATTCCTTGTAGTATGATCAAAAGGTCTCTTCTCTCCGATAGTCCTCAATTTTTTTTTTTAAACTGTTTACTTCCATTAATTCTATGGTCTTCTCCATACTACTAAGATTCAAAAAGATTACTGCAAGGGGGCATGAGAAAAGGAATTCATTTTATGCAGTTTTTAAACAAGATATTTTTATGCCTAACATGCTCTTGTTTGTGTGTCTTTGTGAGCGCACACCTGTGTGTGTGCCTGCAAGTCAGTGTTTATCTCTAGCAACTCCTAATCTTTGCACTTTTCTTGGAAAGATTTCAGAAGTGCTTTGTCATTGCTTTCTTCCTAGTGTTGAGAAGGAGAGAGAGCTACTGGCCCAAGATCACCCAGCAGGCTTTGTGTTTATGGCAGAACTAGAACTCATGAACTTTTGTTTTCTATTGCCTTCACCACTATACCAAACTGGGCTCTTTCTATATGCCTTAAATTTCCTTTTAAAAGTCCACTTTTATTAAACATACTGTACAATACTGTTTATAACTATATGGCCCATCTCCATATTTTGTAAGAACAAGTCTTATAATAGATTGTATTCTTATATTATTTTCCAAGGTTTTTTTCCATTTGTCTTGAGATATATTCACGTGGCTATGATTTAATCAAGAGGACAGCATGTTACAAAGTATAAGCTTTGAAAAATGCATAATTTCCCCACTTCTATTCTGCTATTGTACTTCAATACAATATAAGGGTTTTTTTCACCATTTAGCAGTCTATACAATAACTTTCCAAACTGGAATATAATTAGTTGAAACAATTTAATCAGGTTCTTCATAATTATATTTTTATTTCATTTTAATTTGGATTGTTTTAGATTTTGAATGACCATCTAGTTTATACGATGTACATTTCAATTAATTTTATACTATATATTTCATTCAAATTATATCTTAGTGTGCTTTGTTTTAAACCACTTTAAACTTTGCTTACTCTTTAAAATAAACGTTTATTAAATTAGAATAAAAAGATTCAAGAATGTATGTTATTAAACATAATTTTTGAATTATAGAATAAGAAAGATAACCTTCACAGAGATATACAGGAATATTACTTAAAAAATAATAATCCAGGACAAGATAAGTTTCTGAACAAGCTCAGGCTGACTAGAATATAAGAAGGGCAAGAGGTAGAATGCAGAATGGGCTGTCACTTTTTGCTTGAAGAATAGTCCTTTGGCTTATGGCAAGATGCCATATGAAGTATTGTATAATCTTATAAATGGCCACCCAGATAGTTCAAGGCAAACCTTATTTCAAGAAAAAAGAGAGTGCCTGGCAGTGGTGGATTCCAAATTTTTTAACAACCAGTACTCTGCTGGGTGGACGTGGCTTTTGTGTGTGTGTGTGTGTGTGAGTGAGTGAGTGTGTGTGTGAGTGAGTGAGTAAGAGAGGGAGAGGGAGAGGGAGGGAGGGAGAGACTGACTCTGACTGCGTCAAGCTAGACTAGGAGAGGTGGCTGCGAAAGGAAGAGAAGCTGGGTAACCTGTTTTGGGGGTGTTTTTCAGCTGTTTTCTGGGCCATTTTCGGACCTTCTTTAAGGCTGTTTCCAGGCCATTTGGGGGGCAATTTTGGCCAGAAAAATGGCCTGAAAATGGCGCAAAAAATGGCCTGTTTGTGGGTATTTTTCAGACTGTTTTCAAGTCAGTTTTGGGGGCATTTTTCACCCTGGAAATTGTCTGGAAAATGGCCTGTTTTGGGGCCATTTTCAGGCCATTTTTTTGGCCTGTTTTCAGGCCAATTTTGGCTGGAAAAGCAGCCTGAAAATAGCCTGTTTTGGGGGCAGTTTTCAGGCTGTTTTTCGGGCTGATTTTAGCCTGAAAAATGGCCTGAAAAAGAGGTGGGGTGGGGCCAGCCGGTGGTCCAATTTCCCGGTTTTCCAAACCATGCAGAATCGTAGCAACCAGTTCGGGAGAACCGGTCCGAACCAGCAGCATCCCACCTCTGGTGCCTGGCCCAAGGTCACCCAGCTGGCTTTCATGCTTAAAGTGGGATTAGAACTCATAGTTTCCTGGTTTCTTGGCCAGAATTTTAACCATTTCACAAGACTGGTTCTTGAATATAATATTAATACAATCAGATATTGATTTCCATCTATTCCAAATCTTGTCTTTAAGATGTTATTGTTCCTTTCCTCCCTTTTTTCTAATATATGAGAGCATGCACTGAGGGATGAGAAATGTTATCATATAGGCAATTGCTACTGAAACTCAACAGCTGCCAAGTCATAACAATAGCAAGAAGGACAACAACAATAATGCTGACTCCTACAGACTCTGGGCGGCTTACCATACAAACATAAAACAAAGCAGTTAAAAACATACAACGCATAGGCTGTCTGGGTTAAAATAATCATAACAATAGCAAACTAAACTGAGGTGCCACAACCCCAGGTCTTGGGACCAAAGCCTTAAATCCTTTTTGGCCCCAAGAGAGAAGCTGCTTTCAGTATCTCTTGGGATGGAGATGGCGGATGCTGTTCCAGAGGGCAGAAGCTACACTATAGAAGGCGTAACCGGACAACACTTTTTTCATAAAATATGTAAAAATTTGTAATAAAAAATAAAACCCTCAGAAAAAAAAAAGAATTTGAGTGATTTAAAAGCACTAGTAATAAATTGCTTTGAGTACTTTTTAAAAGGGATAGAATTTGGTTTACTTCTTCTGTTTCAGGTTGTTGTTCTTATAGCCAGGGTATTCTTAATTACTGACATTTCTGAATTTTTTTTCTTTCCTTCAAGCTGATTATTAGCTAATAGTTCATTTTGCATTGAAGTTCTGATATTTTGTTCCACAGTTAACCCTCTCAGTGAATCTAGATAAACCTCATTAGAAAATTTAACATGTTTTTTTAAGATTACCTCCAAACACAAAATGCTTATTATCGGCCTATAATTTTGCCAGAGTTCATGATTTCATAATTACCCTTTCCCTTTTAATTTTAGCTATTACCTAGTCAAATTCAGATAATTAAAAACCTTGCAAGCAAAATGACAGCTAGCATATTTCAGCTGCAAAAATTCAGATGACTACAGGATAGGAGTAAAGAATTAGAAATGTTCAGCTTGAAACAAACCGATTTTGATTTTATTATTATATATACAGTATATTTCATTGTTTATAATCAGTTTGTGTATACACAAGGTATGTGATCTGTTTCTTCTGATTCTTTACACAATCTCACTTTGAATCATTTGGGAGTTTTCAATTCTGACCTTGATTGCATTAGTTTGACTAGCTTGGTCTTGAGCAGCCAAAATATAATATTAATTAAAATAAAACGTTAGCACTCATTAAACTTAGAATTTCTTTATATAGACCTGTCATGTTTTAAACTATTAGTGATTTATTTACAGGGGATTTCCCAAAAAATCAGGCAGAACTGCCAGGATTGCATCTGATGAAGAAATTCAGGGCACAAAAGATGCTGTTATCCAGGACCTGGAAAGAAAACTTCGCTTCAAGGAAGATCTCTTGAACAACGGCCAGCCAGTATGTAGCTTGCTGTAACTCTAAATAGTTTTCTTACTTTATGTACATTTTGAGAGAATTTAACTTTGCATTCATGTGGATTTCAATTTTATATGATACTGTATTCAATTATAGCTGGTATTGCATAGTAGGAGGAGACAGATTTTCAAATACAGAATTGAGTTGCAAGATCCAAACTGAAATATTCTCTATTGTGGTTTTCCACTGTGCACTGAGATTCAATGTGAAAGATATATAGGGCCCAAATCCTTATTTTGCACTCAGAAGTTTCTTACACTTATGTCATGGAATCTTTCCTTCCAACTTATAATTACTACATCCTGAAAATGTTGCCTATGGTTGGTCTATTTATGATTTCTTTGAATACAGTATGGATCTGATATATCTTTTTATGTTACCTCTGGATACTTATATTTATCATTTTTTATTTAATCAATTTATATTACATTATTACTTTTCAGCATAAAGATGTAGGCTAATAAGCAAATTGACTTTTGCTATTAGCAGGATAAGGTGGGAAAAAGAAAAATAAGTACCAAGGAACACTTAGTTTCAGGGCCATTCCTACTTTCTTAAAAGTGAAATATTACTACATGGGCTTTCAACAAAAAGACAATAAATATGTTTAACACCTATAGAGGCTACAGGAATCAGGCATGCCTGTTGCGTAAGAAGGGGAAAACAGTAAATTATATAGCCAGGACAAGGCTGGAATCCCTGTATGGTTCACAGTTAAGTACTGTTGAGTGAGTTTCTAGGATCACAGCCAGCAATCAGAATTTCATGTTCTACAGGTGAAACTCAAAAAATTAGAATATCGTGCAAAAGTTCATTTATTTCAGTAATGCAACTTAAAAGGTGAAACTAATATATGAGATAAGACTCATTACATGTAAAGCAAGATAGTTCAAGCCGTGATTTGTCATAATTGTGATGATTATGGCGTACAGCTCATGAAAACCCCAAATCCACCATCTCAGAAAATTAGAATATTACATGCAATCAATAAAACAAGGATTGTACATAGAATAATATCGGACCTCTGAAAAGTATAAGCATGCATATGTACTCAGTACTTGGTTTGGGCCCCTTTTGCAGCAATTATTGCCTCAATGCGGCATGGCATGGAAGCCATCAGCCTGTGGCACTGCTGAGGTGTTATGGAAGACCAGGATGCTTCAATAGTGACCTTTAGCTCTTCTGCATTGTTCGGTCTCATGTCTCTCATCTTTCTCTTGGCAACGCCCCATAGATTCTCTATGGGGTTCAAGTCAGGCAAGTTTGCTAGCCAATCAAGCACAGTAATCCAACAGTCATTGAACCAGGTTTTGGTGCTTTTGGCAAATCTCGTCTGCAGAAGGAAGCATGAAGTGCTCCAGAATCTCCTGGTAGATGGCTGCGACCCTGGTCTTAATGAAGCACAGTGGTCCAAAATCCTGTTGCTTAGTGGTCCAAAATCCTGATGCTCAGTGGTCCAAAGTCCTCTTTTCTGATGAGAGCAACTTTTGCATCTCATTTGGAAATCAAGGACCCAGAGTATGGAGGAAGAATGGAGAGGCCAATCAAGCACAATAATCCCACAGTCATTTCACAGTTTTTCATGCTTTTGGCAAAAGTTGCTCTCATCAGAAAAGAGAACTTTGGACCTTATCTCATATATTAGTTTCACCTTTTAAGTTGCATTACTGAAATAAATGAACTTTTGCACGATATTCTAATTTTTCGAGTTTCACCTGTAAGTTGTAGCTGTAAATTTTGAATATAGTTAATTGGTCACCTGAAAAATTCATTTAAAATACTCATACTTGTTTTAATTTATATATTATAGTTTCAAAGTTCTATAAAGGGGAAATAAGACTTACCGTGTGCTCCTTCCTGTCCTGCATTCTTCTTTTGGTGTCAACGCTTTTGCAAAATTTAGACTTTGTCAGTAAAAATCACTAAGCAAGGGAATTGTTTTTATGGCATACTTGTATTACTGCACATACTATATAAAGCAAAATAGAATTATTATACTAGGTTTTTATATTTTTATCTTAAACAATAAGAATAGCAGTAGCACTTATATAACACTTCACAGTGCTTTACAGCCCTTTCTAAACAGTTTACAGCGTCAGCATGTTGCACCAACAATCTGGGTCCTCATTTTACTGAGCTTGGAAGCATGGAGGGCTGAGTCAACCTTGGGCCATAGACTCAAACTGCCGAATTGCTGGCAGTTGTATGTCAGCAGAATTAGCCTGCGTTCTAATAACTATACCACCATGGCTCTTTACTTTGTAATAAGGAGGCAGAATACAAATATCTTCAATATATATGTAAAATGTAAATATATAAAGCAAATATAAACCAACAAAATGAGACTTCATTGCAGGATCTGGAACAATACGTGTTGTTCAGCTCTGCAGATTACAACTGTTATGAGTCTAAACTAGCAAAGACAAAGCCTGCAATACAGCCTGCCTCAACTTGTAATCCTCTAGATGTGTTAAATTTCCAGCCAGTATGGCCAAAGGCAACCCTGGATATGGCCAGATTAAGGAAGTTTGTAACAAATCAGCTTCTTTGTCTAGGCTTAGAACAAGTTTTATCCAGAGGTTTCATTCCTCAGATAGAGAGGAATCTCCTCTCTAGCAAAAGAGCCTTGTGGATTCAGTGAATTGCCAACATGGGTTTTAGTGGTACAGCTAGCTCTGAAGTCATTGAATATGCACTGGTTTGATGTAAATGGATTTTCCTATTTGCTCTTGGCTGTAAGAAGAAACCCTGGCTCCTATCTTTATTCCAGAAAGAAAGCTAGCAGATTTTCAGAAAACATTATTTTAAAACTGGTGGCTCTAAAAAAATCCTTTTTCTCCCCAGATCTCTCTCTATTGTAACTTGTAAAAATTGATGACACTATTTCCAGCTATTTTAAGCTCACAAAACTCACGAAATTCACAAAAACTGTATTAAAAATTCTAAAAATAATAGATCCACTCTTCAAAAATGTCATGGAGATACTAGTCCCATGCCATTTATGGTTTTACCCCACCCACTTTATCATTGTGCCTCTCTTTTTTTGGCAACCTTCCAAAATGTTGACTGATTCATGGCTAGTAAAATTGTGTCTATCTCTGACAGAAATGTATTAGTTACATTGAAATGTGTGTTGAAATTTGGAAAACATTATTCATGTATTCATTGGTAGATGATGCAAATATCTCTCATTCTTCTGATTTAGAAGTTAACATATGAAGAAAAGATGGCTCGTCGATTGCTGGGGGCTGACAATGCTGCAACAGTCTTCAATATTCAAGAACCAGAAGAGGAACTTGCAGAGCAGGTACTGCAATTTAGCAATATTAATTGTACATAAATAATAAAATAGCAATTTTCTTGTTAAAGAAGGTTGGGTTGGGGTTTTTTTTTTTGTTGAGGAGTGATGACAACATAGCTTGCTTTTAGACTTAATTTTTAATCCAGGTAGGTTGAGAAGCTTTTTTGATGGTCATTGACCAACATGGAATCTGGTATTCTTAAACAATGACCCAAACAAGCTAATCTAGGGTTATCTTAACCCTAGACTATAATGGCTAGATTCACATATCAGTTGACATACTCTTTACATTATTGCTTAATTATGTAGGCCAAAGTTTGTTTTCATAAAGAGATTCATACTACTGGACGTTGCATACTCATAGGCCAGCTTCATATTTCTTTTCCACCAAGCCTGGCTACCTAAATGGAATTAAATTGCAAGACATTTTGGATTCAGTCTAAAATGTATTTAGTCTTCAAGATTTAATCTTTTGATCAGTTATTCAATGTACCAGTTATAGGTAAATTTCACAGTATCATGATATGAAATCTACATACAATTTTTTGTATATGGAATAGCTTTTGTTAGACGTGGTTATTTTGATTCTGCTTTTTGATAACACTCCAGACTTAGAGAGGGAAACATTAGCCTGGTTACACTTATAGCTAAATGTTGAATGCCCAATAGCTCTTCATTAAGTGATGTGCTAGCAGCCCACTCAAACTGAGTTTATATAGACTGAAATATGTTGTCCAAATGCAGGAATGCATGTTTTTTTGCTGAAAACTATCCTAAGAACATAGTTGTGTCTTCTTTTATATTCGCTTATGCCTATGTTCTGCATCTTATGCCTATGTTCTGATCAAATAGAGTGCATCATGAATTTGGAAAACATATTTAATGAAACATGGTAGCTACACTTGTAGCTGTCCCAACTCACAAAATAGTCAACACTAAACCATAAATTTGATTAAAATGCTACATTATATTGCCATGTGTGTTTATCACAACAACCTAAATGGTATATTAATGTAAGAGTTTTGAAATAAAGAATTGCTAATAATAATCATGTTTTTAGTACTGTATGATGCTTTTCATCTCTGAAAATTCCCCTTTTTACCATTAGCCTGAAAATGAATTGCCTATATGTCAGAGACTAGGGAATGAACAAGGGATACCATTATATTAGATTGGAATTGGCCCTCTTCAGTTATTAATGGACAATGGACATTCCTTGTGCTGGATTCAGTCTGCAAGGTGCACTGAAAGATTCCCCACTTGCTCTAAGGCATTTTTTAAAAAAAGACAGTAAATATTTTAGTTGTTTAGTAGATTGATATAAACAGCCATAAAGTACGAAGCAATGGAGGAAATGTGGATGAAGGTTAATTTGAAGCAGAAATGAAAGGTTTTATGGGGAAGCCAGATAGTTTTGAGAGCAGAATTGTTGCAGGCCAAGGCATTTATAGCGGCATAGCCAAGTATTTGATTATTTTTATAACTAGAAAAAGATGGAATCTGAATTTTGCTTGAACAGAGAACAGAATCCTATAAAATCAAAATGGTTTTGTTTAAACTCTTGCATGATTGCAGGCAATTATAATGCAGAATATAGTGCTTCTTCCTTAGCTGATCATATGAAATAATAATTTTAAGATTTCTTTCAATTCTCATGTCTTCTATCCTGCTTTTTTATTCCATTTTGACATCAAATATAGTCTGCAAATTTTTTTAAGTGCAGAAGAACAAGAAATTTCTACACTTTAATGAAATGACTGGTCATCATCATTTATAATCAATCCTGAGAAACAATTTGTCTGAGATTATTACAAAGTTCTCCTACAATTCTTTTAGTGTCCATATTTTTTTCTGCTTTTACAGGGAACTGGTTCTGTTGATGCTTCTATAGTGACTCATGAGGCTGTGCAAAAGGTTCTACCTTCCTTTTTTCTTGCTTTCCTGTCTGTTGACCTCTTGCTATTTCCTCTTTTGGCATTGCAATGCTGTTTGCAGAATTTAATCTTTGCTTCCTTTCCTTTGCATAATTCACTAATCTGAGATTTAAAGCTATTCTTTGCTATGTAGTAAACAGCTCCACTTCAGATTTTTAGGGAATACAGTTCCATTCAAAATATGTTCAATATTTAAAATGATCAAATGGATCGTTTTACATTCTACTTAACTAGTTAAGTAATCTAAGGGGTTATTTCAATATTTCCAGTCCTTAAAACAGAAACATTATAATCTAATCCATAGATCCGTATGCCCGTTGCTCAGCTAATGTATTCCTTTATGTTTTGCTTCATAGAATACTATTTAAAATGTACAGACCTGTATATCTACATTTTTAATTAAAATCTGAAAAATTGAAATGATTATAATCTCATCAAATAACCTTTCTGATAAAGTGGCCTTAAAGACCTAACTTGAGTTGTCTGTTATTTATAGGAATACAAAGTCTCCAGTTTTGAGCAGAGACTGATAAGTGAAATTGAATTTAGATTGGAGAGAACTCCAGTAGAAGAATCTGATGATGAAGTGGAGCATGGGAAAGATGTTCTTGATAGCAGCCTGACACCTTGTTTTGAGACAAAACTTAAACACTACAAAATATTCGAAGGAATGCCGGTCACTTTTATATGCAGAGTATCTGGAAATCCAAACCCAAAGGTGAGGAGGAGGGAAGACGCTTTGGACAATTCACACAAAAGGAATCTTTCACAGAGATTCATAAAAACATGTTCTTTGGGGTTTTCTAATTTCCTTGAAATGTGACTAATTTACACAAGTGTTGAATACATAGAGTTTTCCAACTCATATCAAAATTATTATACAGTATAGACACCATGAATGATGAGGATGTTGAATTTTAGTCTATATGCTTTCAGGTTTTTCTTAAGTATTCAGTGAACTGGAAGGTTTATTAGATCTTTGTGGATGCCCTTTGGAGCTTTGCCAGCATGTAGATCAGGGGTGGGTTCCTGCCAGTTCTAACCTCTTCTATAGAAGAGGTTCCACAAATCTACAGTGCCGTTTAGAACTGGTTCCAGCTCCCTCCCCTCACCCATCCACACATCATCAAGATGAAGAGCGAGAGGACGAATTCTGGGAGTTGAAGTCCACAGGTCTTAAAGCTGTCAAGTTTGAACACTCCTGGGGGTTTTTTTCTAAGGGGTTAGGGGTGCAAGGGTCTTGTAACTTGACAGCTTTAAGACTTGCACACTTCAATGCCAGAGTTCCTGAGCCAACATGACTGGAGGAGGAATTCTGGGAGCTGAAGTCCACAAGTCTTAAAGCTATCAAGTTTGAACACCCCTGGGGGTTTCTTTCCTAAAGGCTTAGGGGTGCAAGGGTCTTGTAACTTGACAGCTTTAAGACTTGCATGCTTCAAATGCCAGAGTTTCTGAGCCAACATTTTGGTTGCTAAGTAAGAGCGTTGTTAAGTGAGTTTCATCACATTTTACAAGTTGTCCACTCCCACCCAGTCACATGGCTGGCAAGCTACTCCCACAAAGCAGGCCGCACCTACAGAAGAGGTTCTAAAAAATTTTGAAACCCACCACTGATATAGATTCTCCGTTCTGCTGGTTAGAACGAATAACCTAGAGGCTATTTTTCTTAATAATAAACATGTAAACAATGCAGTGCTCCTGTTCTAATCTATAACAGACTTGAAATGCCACCAGCCATGATTTGTAACCCATGTAGCAAAAGCAGATAAGTTTAGTATTTTCCAGATTTCCATTCATTGGCTGAGACAGAACAGGAATTAGAAATGAGGCTTTCCTGAAATATTAATGCCAAGAGCCAAAGCCAGCACAATGAATAAAGAAGCATGCCAGAGTTATAATTCAGCAATACATAATGTTTTCTCTAATAGGTTTGTTGGTGGCGGTCTCCAAAGAGTAGCAAACCCTCCTTTATGTGTGTATTTTCTCGATATTTTTTAGATAAGTGGATTTTATAAATTCTAGTAATCTTTTTGAGGTGACATTTTGTTGGACTTAACTGAGCTAAAGTGGAGGGTATACAGAACCACCCTGTCTAATAGCTGTTTTGCTTCAATGTGCCATTATTCTCTGCCACTTTTTCTCTCTCTGCCAAGCATTAGGATGCCAGTATAGGTCCCACAGCTCTGAACTGCACTGTACGAAACACTTGGAAAAAACTATTGAAATTACAGGTTGTGCTACATCTTGTCATAGGGATGTTGTCAGATCACAAGACATTGCAATTTTACATAAGATATGCATCTCAGAATGTGTAACTGAACTTCATTATATTTGAAATACATGTTAAACAACCCCACTGTGTTTAATTTAACTTTTTTCCCCCTGTAATTGCTTTATTTTATTAGAGGCCTGGGGTTATACTGCAACATAATGGTTTGGTACAGTATTGCTCCTAGTGATCTAGTCCAGGGTTTTTCAACCTAGGTAACTTTAAGTCATGTGGACTTCCGTTCCCAGAATTCCCCAGCCAGCTTTACAGTGAGAAACACTGAACTAATGAACAGCATTTTTGCTTCCTGTTGCAGTTTCCTCCCAGGTTCTGTTTGTGAATAACCAGTACAAAACCTATTTCTTGTAAATATGCATTCATGAAAGAACATGTTTTTTGTGTTCTAAATGATTCATGAATTCTAAGGGATTTGGGGATTCTTTAGGAATTTAAAAAGAGGAGATATGTTTCAATACTGTTATATTTGAAATTATGTCATCTTTGTCACTATTGTTAAATTCCTAGGTATAAAATGGAACATAATGTATGAGTGCATAAGTCTTTACATTGATGCTTTTACTATGTATCAGTGGACAAAAGGATCCTTTCCATTAAGTCTTGATAGTAAAATATATCTGAGGGGTAATATAGGCAGAAGGAAACTACCTTAAAGGTGAACTTCAAAATTTAGAGTCTGACATTTATATGATTCTGCATTTTATATTGATAGTCTTTTCACACACACACCCCAATTTACTTCAGCTCAGTTAAACTGCACGTGGTTAATTTTTTAAAAAAAATGTTATTTAACTTGACAAAGGCAACATGCAAACAATAATATGAAGTAATTGTAATTTCCTAAGGGAAAAACATTTGACTACATTTAGAATATTGCTGTGGGGCAAGAGTAAGGAATTATATATCAATTATTATAAAACTGAATTAACAGTAAAATGCCACACTGTCATGTTAATCTAGGACACCAGGCATAAACTCCTTTACGTATCTTAACTTGTATAATTTTGGCAAATTTCCAGATTCTGTAATGAAAAAAAATGTATGATAAAATAATTAATAGCTCTTACAAGACCAGCATTTATGAAGTAATACTAGAAATTTGTGTAATGTACAAGTTCAAACTTATTTTTACAGCTAAGCCTTTGTTAAGACTTAGGCTTTACAAACAATATGCACAAGGGTTTTTTGTGAAACAAAAACTGTGCCATCACATTGCTCTGTTGTTTGTTGGCAGCGCCAACAATTTTGCAATCCAGCACATAAGATTAGTAAGAGACAAACCAGGAAAAAAAAATTCTTTGCAGTAACACAGTTCTTGTTAGTATCTGGTAACCTTATATGGAAGTATGAAACGCAATTTGTATTCCTCCTTTAAAAGCTTTGTTAAAAATTTAATGATAGCTTTATCTCATGCATTGAAATAAATAGATGGTGGTCAACCATCAGAAAAATGAAGAATTTGGCCAATCTATACAATTGTTGTAACATATAACAGTTTAGGAGGATTCTGCTTTTTATTTTTCCTTGGAAATGAAAATGATACAACGATGCTGCTTTCGGGATTGACTGCATTAAAACTGTTTGCAGTTGTCAAGAAAACTGGCACAGTCTTTTAATCGTTCTTCCTGAGCCAGTTCTTCAAAAGCCTTTATCCGCCAACATCTGACATAGCCAGTAATATGGACACTGTCATTTATTCACTCAGAAAAAGAATTAATGGTGTAGTTGTAGAGGATCACCAGGTCAGTTCATTTTGTACAACTGGGGACCACATACTGTATATCTGAAATAATAGGAAACTTTCTTTTGTTTTCAAATACCTATGATAAACAACCTCAGGATTGAACATAAGGTAGTCCTCAACTTATAATATTTAGTGACCGTTCAAAGTTACAATGGCATGAAAAAAGTGATGTATGACCGTTTTTCACACTTACAACCCTTACAGAATCCCCATGGTCACATAAAGAAAATTCAGATGCTTGGCAACTAATTCATGCTTATGACAGTTGCAATGTCCCGGAGTCATATGATCACTATTTGCGACCTTCTGACAAACAAAATCAATGAGGAAGCCAGATTCACTTAACAACCATATTACTAATTTAACTCCAGTGATTCACTTAAAAATCTATGGCAAGAAAGGTTGTAAAATGAGGCACCTGTCTCACTTAGCAACAGAAATTTTAGACTCAGCTCTCGCCATAAGTCAATGACCAAGTGTACATGGTACTGCTGCTGTTTTTGTATACAGCATCATATCACAAAATACTAAGCTAACTATTTTTGATGAACTAGTAGAATTGGTTTAGTAACTTAGTAAACATTAGAAAGTAGTAAAAAAGAATTAGCTTTCACAGTTGGATAATACTTTTATTAGACCCAGTGAAAATGATGCACTAGTGAATGCATGTTTGGGAAACAGAAGTGACGTTACGGTGTTACCAGTCACAGGGAACAGAGCTCTCTGTGCTGACTTTTCCCTGTTTGTGGGCTCAAAAGGAGCCAAAGCCGCCTTGTAGGGGTGCTGAAACTAAGGAGGGGTGGGTCGTAAGAAAGGTCACAAGAGAGATCGCAACTCTTCTGTTGAACCTCGGGGCTTTTTTCCCTCCACGGAGAGTAGTCTAAGTCTTCTTCTCGCCATGATGTATAAGATGGCTGCCACGAAGCTGGGACAGCTGACCATCTAAGAATTGTGCTGGAGCTGAGTTGGTGAACAGTGGCTGGAATCAGGTGAGAAGAATATCCAGGAAAAGAGAGACTTACAACTGTTTTAAAAGTAACAGAGACTTAACACTTCGAGGAAAAATTTAAAAAAGAAAAAGAATCAAAGGGAAGAAGGCAGAAAAATCGTTAAGATACAGAAAATTGGATTTTTAAATTAGACAGTCATCATTTTGGATAAGCATTTTAAAATGCTGGAACTATTTACTTAAAAAACTAACATCATCTTTATATTTTGGATTATTACCATTAAAATTGGATAAAAAATGTTAATATTGAAATTTGACTTAAAAATGCCACCTGCTGACAAAAGAAAGCTATAACACATTTCCAAACTCCTGGAAATACTTGCCTATTGGAAATTTAAAAATGAGAACAAGAAAGACATTATTATTAAAGAGACCCCTGAAGGCTTCCACACAAGACTGAATTTACAAAGGGATTTACGAAGATTCTGTTTTCGGATTACCCAGAGGAACCGGTTGATTAGCTTTGGGATATAAAGATTCATGAATATTGAATTTTTTGAGAAGTGACTTTAGATTTGAATGTATGGTTTTTGGATTATTGGACAAAAAAGAAACAAAATAAAACTAAAACAAGATTGCTCCATCAGCAAGAAATGAGTGGAATTTGAGAAGAAACCACATTGATAATCCAGAGTATTAAGGATCCTTTGACAAGAAACTTACAAAGAGATTATGAATAAAATGCAGAGCATAGATGAAGAGCTGGAAAATATGACACAAAGGACAATGAGTGACCAAGATGCCCAGGAAGTGGAGGAGCCAATTGAAAGAGTAGATGAAAAAAACAAAACAGACAAACCAACAAATAAAACGAGATGACAAGAAGGAGATAACAAAAATAATAATGACTGATGAATTAAGCGGAGGGAAGAGTATTTTAAGGGAAGAAAAAGAGGAACTGGAGTTACAGGAAGACTTTTTTGGAAGCGAGATAGGGGCAAAAGTAGATAATTTGAAAAATAGACAATGGAATAGGGCAGAGAAGGGAGAAATGTTCAAAATGATTGGCCAAGAAGTGGAAGCAGATATAGGAGAGCAGAGAGGAATATGGGAGGCAAGCTAAGAGAGGAATATGGGAGGCAAGCTAAGAAATGGAACAATTAAAGCTTCAAAGCGGGCAAGAGACGATGGATAGAAAGGGAACATTCTTAAATATAACAGTGGTATAACAAAATTAGAATGGAGATGGAAACTAGAGGGGGAGTTTAATGGAATACACATTTTTATATAATAAAAGCTAGGAAGCTAGAACTTGATGGTAGTATTAAACATGTTTGATTAATAAGGTGATTGGTATAAAAATAACGTACTGAAATATTGAATAATTAAATAATGGAAGATTATAACTGAACATAAATACACTGTATGTGTATTATCACTAGAACTTAAGGTAAACTGCTCCAAACTCGATTGCAGAAAACACAACTTCAGCAACAGAGTGGTCAATGCCTGGAATGCACTTCCCTACCCTGATTTTTCCCCAAACCTTTAGCCTTAAGACTGTCTACTGTCGACCTCATCCCATTCCTAAGAGGTATGTAAGGAGTCTGCAGAAGCGCACCAATGTGCCTACCATCCCTGTCCTAATGTTTCTTTTTATTCGTATCCATTTCATGTATCTAAAATCATGTTTATACTTACATATGTTATCTAATACATGCTTGGTGAAATAAATACATAAATAAATAAAAATGATATGTTTGTTAAATGTAACAAATATGATTATTAATATTCTACTTGTAGTAAAAGGAACTATATCCAGAATACGGTGATTGGCATAAAAATAACCTATTGAAATATTGAATAATTAAATAATGAAATATTATAATTCAACAAAAAATATATGTACTATTATCAGAACTATATAAATGTGTCAAGCGTAGTAAATATGATGAATATTATTTTATTTGTATTAAAATGTGGATAAAAAGGGAATATTTTTAAATACAATAGTGGCATAATTAAAAGTTAGAAGGGGTGGAAACTAGAAAGGGGATTAATGGAATACACATCTTTATATAATAAGGTGAAGTAATAGAGGGGAAATCAGAACTTGACTAATGGTAGCATTAAGAATGTTTGAACAACATAGTGATTGACATAAAAATAACATACTGAAATTTTGAATAATTAAATAATGGGAAATTATAATTTAATAAAAATATGTATATTACTATTAGAACCATATATGTTAAATGCAACAAATATGATTATTAATATTTCATTTGTATTAAAGGCTGTTTTCGCCCTCCCCATGCTCCTATAAAGCCTCTGGACCTGGGGAGGGTGAAAAATGGCTTTATAAAAGTCTGAACTCAGCTGGCCAATGCGCGCCTGTGTACTGCCAGCTGACAAATGGCTCCGCGTGCCACCTGTGTTTGCCATCCCGAGTATAGGGGAAGGGACAGCATTTTCTTCTCTAATGAAAAGTTCTTGACAGTTCAAAAGTTTCTGCATTTTTTGCTTTATTTTGCTTGGTCCAAAAAGAAATATAATATTGATTTGGAGGAGGGGAGATAATTCAAGCCCTAAATATTTATTGACTGTTTGGTATGGTTTCTGATTGAACCTAGGGAGCCTAATTGGACCTTATATTGCTGGCATGACTAGCAGTAAAATGTTATGAGAAAAAATGTACATAGAAAAATATTACTATTTACTTTTTGGGCAATGATGATATAAAGTGGAAAATGTAATGCAACAATAACAGGAGAACTAATTTCTTCACCATTTTACATTATCTCAATCTGGAATTTTGCTTCAAACACAAATACATGCATTACTCGCTGTTTAGCCAATGAAGTGAAATAGCTGTTTATTTTTCAAGTATTTGTTCCAAATAACAGAAGGAAAGGCAGGAATTTATTCTAGATCCTTTTTATGTGGTTTTTTTCCCTGAAATCAGCACTTGGATTCATTCTTCATTCACAGATTATAATTTATTACTATGTTTCACTTTCATTGTTTATGTTTTGCTTTTGATTTCTCTGAATATAGATCTATTGGTTCAAAGACGGAAAGCAAATTTCTAAAAGGAATGAGCATTACTCGATGCAAAGAGAACCTGATGGAACCTGCTCTCTCCATATCACTGCCTCCACCCTCGATGATGATGGGAATTACACTGTCATGGCTGCCAATCCACAGGTAGTTCAAGTCTTAGCTATAGAATCAGTATGCTCCTGGGCACAGATGTTTCTTTACATGCACAGTCTGAGTTAAAGATTTAATTGAGAAATGATGTCATTCTAGGACAAGTAATACTTAAGGCTTCTCAACTCATCTCATATTCATGGTGCCAAGTTGAGAATACAGAGCTGTTGGGAAATGATTTAAAACTGTTTCTTTAAGCAACTGTCCTTATATAGATGTTACTAGGTAAACAAGCTACATTTGAAGTCTGCCTCTCTGAATCATCAGCTAATCACTGATGACTCCAAACTCTTCTACTTCTGATTATGTCTGAGTAGAACAGAGGTGGGTTCCTACCAGTTCACACCTATTCGGTAGAACCGGTTCGTCAAATCTACCAAACTGGTTAGAAGAGGTTCCATCAGTGGACCCGGAAAGCAGGCCACACATACAGAAGAGGTTCCAAAAAATTTTGAAACCCACCACTGGCAAGGATCTTGTAACTTGACAGCTTTAAGACTTGCATGCTTCAATGCCAGAGTTTCTGAATAGCTACTTGGACCGACCTAAGTACTAATTCATAATTTCATATCTGGTCACATGGGTGGCAAGCCACTCCCATCCAATCAAATGGGTGGCAAGCGACTCCCATAAAGGAGACCACACCCAAAGAGTAGGTTCCAACAATTTTTGAAACCCACCACTAGAGTAGAACTATATATTATGAGGAAAAACCAGATTCCTCCCTACCTCTAATGAGAGTTCATTTTATTCATATTCTCCCATAGTAAAGCACATGTCCTTATTCCCTGGTGAGTCCTTTCTCTCCTCTCTACTCCAGCAAAAAAGGCACAATATACTATATAGGCCTTCACAGCCAATATCTGTTGGGTCTGTGTTGTGCTTCAAGGTTTAATGACTGTGGTGTAGACAAAAGATTTCCTAAACTGTTGCTGGCATCTTTGAAGGCAAGCAACTGAACAGAGACTGACTGTGTTCTGTTTCTTTACCTTGGCCTATGTGGCATGTCCAGATTGCCTTGCATGCTTCAATGCCTTCCCCCTCCCCATGTCTCTGCCTCTATCTGCTGCTTGGACAGGTAATTAACTCATCTGTGTTGGGTAAGCTACCCAGTCCCAGAGTGCTCCGACCAAGGGGCTAGTGGGCTGCAGTGCTGCCGGACACTGTCGCCCCCCATGTACTCACCAGCTCTTGTGTGGCACCAGGGGGTGGGGTGTCCAACCAGGCTGATCACCCTGGTATTCAGGTATTTCCCTGAAAAGAAGCCCTAATGCTTATTTTGAAAAACAAAAAATATAACTTTTTTTGTCTTTATTTTCTTATTTTCCCTATTTCCCTGGTCTTATTTTTGGAGAAACACAGTCATATGTTTTAGCATTGTAGAACAAATTACACATAGTCTTTGAGCTCAAAATTTCTGTTGCTAAGCGAAATATTTGCTAAGTGAATTTTGTCCCATTTTACAACCTTTCTTGCAACAGTTTAAGGGAATCTCTGCGCCCCCATTGACTTTGCTTATCAGAAGGTCACAAAAGGTATCACATGATCCCAGGATACTGCAACCATCATAAGTATGAATCAATTACCAAATGTCTGAATTTTCATCACATGACCATGAGGATGTTGCAATGGTTATAAGTGTGAAAAGTGGTTATAAGTCACTTTTTTCAGTGCTGTTGTAACTTGAAACAGTCGCTAAATGATCTGTTGTAAGTTGAGGGATTACAGACCTGTATTTTCAGATACTTCAAAATTCCTATGCTGCATCCTCACTAGTTTGCATCATTTCTTCAGCAGAAATTATTGTAAGGCACCTAGTGTTGTTTAAGATGAGCAGCCACGTAAAGCTTATAACTAAATAAAATAAAAATCAATAGATATGCCCTTTCCTTCTGTGAAGAAAATTTGCAGTTAAGTTTATTTAAATTACAGAGTGAACTACAAAATATAAATCAAGCATGATATCTATCAGTACTGTTAAAATGGAGATAAAAATATTTCTCTGTTGAACTACATTGAAAAAGTTTTTTTTAAATGCAATCGGGTGTAATTACTTTTTCATATGATTGTAAATAATTTCTGTCCCCACACTTTCCCAGTTTCCCTACAGTGGTTTTACTTATTGAGTGGTTAGGCAGTAGTTCAATTAAAGTGTCAGATTCTCAGGATATATAGCAGTTGTCCATACCTTATTCAGGGCTATTTAGCTGCAGTTGTTGGGCAGTCTTTAAATACAATCACTCATCTTAACTATGAAACTCATCCAGTTAAGAAATACTGTCAGAACCATGGGTGACAACAGCTAAGAAACTGAGCTATACATTCAGAAAACTCCACCCTGATTGCAATGGTAGAATTCTATTTTGACTTGATCCTAATTTCCCAAGCTCAGCCTGTCTTTTAGTCCACTTATTTTACAAGCTTTTGAACGCCCTGGGAAATGATTTAAATTCGTGAAAAATCTAAAGAAAATTAAACGTATGTAATTATTGTAATTATAGTTTTCCTTTCTCTTTGCATAAAAAGGTGTTTACTTCCTGAGTGATTATGCTATTGCAATTACATTCAGCTTTTATACTTCATATCTTTTGTAGATAATTTCTTTAAGTATTTGTGCAAAATCACAAATGTTAGTGATTGTACATTTTTCTGTGTTCATAAAGAATTTTTTAATGCTTTGGGCCCAGTTCTGGTATCCAGTCATATGTGAATTAATGGTTGTTTTAATAACATATATATAATTTTCCCGCATCTACAATGTTTCCCCAAAAATAGACCCCAGTGGCAGGGGGAAGGCAGAAGGTAGTCCCACTCTCCAGACCAGCCTGGCAGGGATGGGGTGGGAAACTGAGCAGTGCCGAAAGCAGCTGAAAGTGTGGCGTTAAAGTTTTGACTACTGGGCAGGACCTCTCCGAAAAGAAATTTCTTCCCCTCTTCCCTTCCAGAGCAAATTGCCTTTGTGTAATCAAGTCTTGGAAGATTGTGGGAAGTGCATGCTTAGAAGCAATGAGTAATGAAAACTGCAGGCAATGCTGTCCCTTTAAATAATCTTCCAGGGCTTGAATGCCACACTTTCAGCTACTTTCGTTGCCACTTGGTTTCCCACCCCACCCACACCAGGCTGGTCTGGTGGGCGGGATTGCCTTCCGTCTTGCCCAATGTTGTCATCTGTGGCCACACCATGAATGGGGATTGACCATCTCCCAAGCCCCACCGCTGTCAAAATAGATCCTGGGTGCTGCAATGGATAGACGAAAAGTGGAGTGACAGAAGGAGGAGGAACAGGGAGAAGAAAGAGATAAAGTGGGTCCATTCTGGCCGGCCAGGAACTGAAGTGCTGCCACTGCCTTTGCAGTGAGAGAGAGAGAGAGAGAGCACCTCATGGCAGCGGCACCAGCTGTGCTCTCCACGGCAGTTGATCCAAGGTGCGCAAGCTGATGGCCTTTGGGCACCTCCCTCTCTCTACCTCCTACTGCAGTTGGCCTCTTCATGATTACTGCCACCTGTGCATGCGTGGGGGGACGCAAGGCCAGGCCAAGCCTTGTAATGGGGAAAAAATAAGACATTCCCTGAAAATAAGCCTAAGTGCTTATTTTGGGGCCCAAAAGAAAATAAGACCAGGCATGTCTTATTTTCAGGGGAAAATGGTAGTTGTTGGGTTAATGGTAAAATCCTGTATTTGAGTATATAGAAATAAGTCCCATTATAATCAGTGGAATGTATTCTCAAGTATACTGTATGTTTTCTTGAAATGAATAGATATATTTGTCTGAAAACAACAACTTTCTAATCTGGCCCAACAGTGTTTAATGAATACAGTTGACTGTTTTAATGACTGCAGTAAGTCCTTCTGATCATGTGGATCAAATAATCAGGTTCAGATGGATATAATTACAGTGATCCATTTAATTAGGAACTCTGTGTTCCTCATCCCATATGTTATTATAACCAGTGTAATGATTTATGCTATTCAGCCTTCAATCTTCATAGAGTGAATCTGAGCATATAGCCATGAATACATACTTTAAATGTTGGAGGGGAAGATGGGAAGGAAGGAAGGATGGATGGATAGATAGATTGATCAAACTATGAATGTTAGAATTATTTGTGTGATGCCACCTAGTGGTTATTTAGCAACAGTTTGGTACAGTAATTGCAAAAAACCTAATAGTAAGAAAAGGAACAATAGTTGCTATTCAGTAAATTTGGATTGTGAGCTAAAAATGAGAGAACAGATTAATTAGGTAATATGATAGGGAAGGAATAGAATTGAATTGAAGCTGTCATAGTTAAAGGCCAGCCAAAACTAGGAATTGCCATAGGTCATTGCTGTATATCCTGTGATCTGTTTTATACAGCTGTTTGTATTTCTAAGTTTCTGAATATTCATTGACCACCTCATTTCTTGTTGGGCTTGCAACAGTTCATGTGAAATATGTGATTACACTACAATGGAAATAACTCCAAAGAAAAAAATAATAATCTTTAAAAACAAACACTTTATAAAAGTACATAACTAACAATCTAAAGGACAGTTAGAAGATTTAATTGTTAAACGAAGGTTATTCAGTAAAACTGTGTTACATCTATATAATTTTTCTTTTTAAATTTCAAATGCTAGGGGAGAATAAGCTGTACAGGACGATTGATGGTCCAAGCTGTCAATCAGAGAGGACGCAGCCCCAGGACACCACCTAACCAGCCTCATGTCAGAAGGTATGACTATTAATTATGAACTTAGGAAAGATTTATGGCTCTAATAAAGGTAGTCCTTGACTTACAACCCAAATTTCTGTTGCTAAGTAAGACATTTGTTAAATGCATTTTGCCCCACTTTATGATCTTCCTTGCCAAATTTGTTAAGTAAACCACTGCAGTTGTTAAGTTAGTAACAATGTTGTTAAGTGAATCTGGCTTCCCCATTGACTTTGCTTGTTAGAAGGTCACAAAATGTGATCACATGACCCCAGGACATTGCAAGTATCCTAAAATATGAGTCAGTTGCCAAGCATCTGAATTTTGAGCATCTGACCATAGGCTGCAAATGGTTGTAAGTGTGAAAAATGGTCATGTCACTTTTTTCAGTACCATTGAAACTTTGGCCATTAAATGAACTGTTTTAAGTTAAGGACTACCTATATAAATATATTTTTTATCATGATTACTTTATTGATTGATATTACTGACTAAGAACATACATAATTAGCTGGATCTCTCCTCTGTATTTATCTGATGCTTTAAAAGTTGACTTTTCAAACTGAACCCATTTTTACAGATGAAACATTATACAAATTTTAAATTGCAGGAAACATTAAGTGACAAATATTGCATTCCATAACTGAAAACATGTTGAATCTGAACTGAGCTAAATAATGTTTTCGATCTTATGATATTTTTAGTATTTATATGAGATTGTTACTTTTAGTAATTAAGCTTTTAATTGTACTCTTCAATAAAAATAATAAGCAAAACAATTATTTAGGACTTTTTAGTTAGCAATTTCATTTCTTGGTCTGTCTCCTGGACTACTGTAATGCATTTTGTTATTCTGTTATTAATGTGACAGATGTTTATTGTACAGACCCCCAAAAAATGCAAAATCGCAACAAGGAATACACAGATAGGTGATGTGTAAATTATGAAACCACTCTTGGCAGATTGCAATTTGTTAGGTAAAGTATTATAGTTCTGCTTGTCTGTCGATGAAGTAAACTAAATTGGAGTGGAAAAAAGATTTTTTTTTCATAATATGCTTGAGCCTAGAAAGCAATTTGTGTTGTCTTTGCATCCCTTTTTATAATGATATGGGAATGAAATGCAGAGGTGATTACTTGAGAAGGAGAAATGGAGAAGACTTAGAGATAAGTAGCAGTAATCATGAATAGTTTTCATTGAAAGAGTTAACTAAATCTGCACTAATATCTGTTTGAGCTATAGCAATGTAAATACATTTGGAAATATACTATATTTCTGGGGTTACTTACATATTACATCTATAGACCACGGTCTCGATCAAGGGATAGTGGAGATGAAAATGAACCAATCCAGGAACGCTTCTTCCGACCACATTTCCTGCAGGCTCCAGGAGATCTGATAGTTCAAGAAGGAAAACTTTGTAGAATGGATTGCAAGGTACATTTAAATTTTTATTTTTAATATTGAACTTATAGGCACCTTGATTTATGACCACAATCGGGACCAGAATTCCTGTTGCTAGGAAAGGTGGTTATTAAGGGAATTGTGCCTGATTTATGACCTTTTTGCCATCTTTTCTGTTAAGTGAATCACATGGTCATTAAGTGAATCTGGCTTCTTCCATTGGCTTTGCTTGGCGGAAGCCATCTAGGATGGTTGCAAATGGCAATCATGTGACCCCAGGATTCTGTGACCAACCTAAATACATGCTGATTACCAAACACATGAATTTTGATCACATGATCACGAGACTGCTGCAACAGTCATAAGTGTGAGGACTAGTGATAAGTCAATTTTTCCAATACTGTTGTAACTTTAAACAATTGCTAAATGAATGGTCGTAAGTCAAGGACTACTTTTATATTGACTGAATTTTATATGTGTATTATATTTATATTTTTACAAATACAGGAGAATGATTTTAGATAGTAAGGGATTGAGTAAATCCCTTAAGTAAACATTATGTATTTACATTATCCTAAAAATCATTGTTGGAGTAACATGTCATATTATCATCTCACCCAAGGTCTCTATGAGGAGGTTGTCTAGTAGGAAAGTGATATATATAATGGAAAATACTCTTTCTGTACATTAACACTTTGTAAATATTAAACAAAATCGATTTGCCCTGTATATTCCTTTTCAGAGCTTTTGTAAATCTTCCCAAGGTAAAAACTAGTGAATTTCAATTGTATTTAGTAACTCAGAATGCTATTGGAGTGCTTTTAAAATCTTTCTATGGCTGTTAAAGCAACTTTGCAAAGCAGGAATTGTTATTTATATATATTTATCATTCAATAAGCTGAAATGTGGTTTTTTTGAATTCTGAATATGGAGTTTAATTTCCTCAATAGTGTACAGTTAAAAAGAAATTTTGCTCAATGAAACCTTTTCAAGACATTCCTCTTTGAAGGTAACAATCAAGATATTATTAAATGTAAAAAAGGTCACAAGGCATAAAATCTTTTCGTTCTATGAATTGTGGTATTTAATTTTGTTAATGGAACCTCCATTCAAGTAGAACTGCTTGCCATGATGAAATCTATGAATACTAAAAAGTTTGCTCATGCATGCAGAAAGAATTAACGAATTTTTGGTTCCACCACAAAACCGCGGACGACAAAATCGCGGTCGACGAAAGCGCGCATTTGACGTCATCACAGCGCGACGAAAACATCGCGCTGTGATCGAAAAATGTAAAAATAAAGCAAAAACCTTACCCTAACCCCCCCAAACCTAACCCTAAATCTAACCCTAAACCTAACCCTTAACCTAAGCCTAAATCTAACCCTAAACCTAACGCTAAACCTAACGCTAACCTTTAACGTAACCCTAAACGTAACCCTAACGCTCTAAACCTAATCCTAACCCTTAACCTAACCCTAACCCTAAACCTAACCCTTACCTTTATGTGAATCGGCTTGCTTTAATTTTATTTTTATTTCAATTTTTAATTTTTTTTGTCACGCTGTGATGACGTCAAATGCGCGCTTTCGTCGATCGCGTTTTTGTGGACCGCGGTTTTGACGGGTCACGGAATTTTTATCCATTGATCTTCTGGGGTAACAGAATACAGTGCACTGAAACATTTTGTCAACAGTTTTTCTACATTCTTTGTATACTTTCGCTTTCCTGAGGACTGTGGTGTATTTTATTTAAGGTCAGTGGCTTGCCTACTCCTGACATCAACTGGCAACTTAATGGAAGAGTAATACGTTCTGATAATTCCCACAAAATGCTTGTACGGGAAAATGGTATACACTCCTTAATCATAGAGCCAGTCACAGCAAGGGATGCTGGCATCTATACATGTCATGCCACTAATCGAGCTGGCCAGAACACTTTCAGCCTGGAACTGATTGTGGCAGGTAGGACACTTACATAATTTGAAAAAATGGATTTGAGTGCCTGAACATAAGGTTCAACTGTGGCTCCTTTCTCTATAATTCTTTTTAGCACATATTTTGCCATTTGACAAAAGTTTCCTGGTTATTTTTAAACCTAATCAGCAATATTATGCTATCCATTCTCTTTATACTTTGTAACATCCTGTAAGTATAGTAGTGTTAAAAGCCCATATTACAGAAGATGGTAGATGACTATCTTGAAGGGTGCCTAAGGTGTGTATTGGGAGATAGTTTATGAATGAGTTGCAGTCTGGCACATTGGCGCTGCCAGCTGAGACCTCTTTTTATAAAGCATTATCATGCAAGAAGCAAGAAAATTAGCCTCACTCTTATAACTGAATGAATGTAGATCACCAAAAGGGATGAATATAATCTATGCTGCCATCACTATTTTGGAACTACGTAACCAATGTTTAGGAGATCTGGGTGGATTGTGTTCCAACTGATAATTTGAATTCATTACTGTATTATTCCAATTGTAAGCAGCAAATGACTTGTCTGAAATGCAAATACATTTATTTTGGGGGATCTTTAAAACTAGCTTTTATGTGAGTAGCATCCATATTGCTATGTGATTATGTAAAGGAACCAATGGGAAGCATCTGAGTCATGCACATCAAACTGGATCTTGGAGATAGTTGATCTCACTTTTATAGATAAAAGAGCCTTGAAGCCAGCCATTGTCCATTGTCTGCAGTGATGTGGGAGCCATTCATGTAAATTAGCTCCAAAGTTAGAATATTTTAAAAGGTCTGTGAAAGAAATACATCAATAGCACTATATCCTGCAGAAGGTATGAAAAACTATTCCTGTCCTGTTTGCTTGTCTGCAGGTATCTATTAGAAAAATAGATAAATTTTGATAAGAGAAAAAAAATCTCTTGATTTGTTTTTTTTTTATGAAATCCTGGCCATATTCAGGCATAACAGAAATCTCAAATTGCTAAGCTCCTTGTTCCGTGAGCAGTGCAAACTGAATGAATCCCTGCTTGCTTTCTTATTGGTAGAAGTGCCATTTCCCCCCAGAAATTAACAAGGAACTATAGCAGTCTGTTACATCCACACTGAGAGATCTTATTGCCTCCCCAAAAGAATCAGAAAGCAAAGTTTGAAGTTGATCGGAAAGTGAGAAAATGGGACTGTCTGTGGATATAATTAAAAGTTCTGACTTCTACATCAGCTTTTGCTTAATCACTTGCAATGGGAAAACAGAGCCAAGCTGAAATATTTGGATGCTGTGCTTCATTATAGCGGAACCATCAGCAATTATGGCAAAATATTACATTTCATCATAACCATTTGTCTAGACCCCCACGGGCCTTCATTTTTTTCTCCTAATGCAAGTGGGAACATTGCATCTTCCTCAGCCCATTAGGTAGCAGCAAATAAATGACATTTTCATTTTCCAAATACCTCTCTCTGTCAGGTACCCCTAGTGCTAAGAAATGTTAAGAGAACACAACTCAAAATATATACTGATGTGGTGGGGGGGGATCTCTGTCTCTTCAGCTAAGGAAGCACACAAGGCACCTGTATTTATAGAGAAACTACAGAACACAGGAGTGGCTGAGAGGTTTCCTGTGCGACTGGAATGCCGGGTTTCAGGTGTGCCTCCACCTCAGATTTTCTGGAAAAAGGAAAATGAGTCACTCATATACAACACTGAAAGAGTGAGGTTAGTGTCATATTCTGTTTATAAAACTGTGTCCACTTGTCTATGTTGAACATTTTAAGGCTTGAGCAACAGTATAAATAACTAATACATGAACACTTTGAGCCAATGATACATTTAACCGAGCCGAGGTGGCGCAGTGGGTAGAGTGCAGTACTGCAGGCCACTTCAGCTGACTGTTATCTGCAGTTCAGCGGTTCAAATCTCACCGGCTCAGGGTTGACTCAGCCTTCCATCCTTCCAAGGTGGGTAAAATGAGGACCCAGATTGTTGGGGGCGATATGCTGACTCTGTAAACCGCTTAGAGAGGGCTGAAAGCCCTATGAAGCGGTATATAAGTCTAACTGCTATTGCTACTGGCCATTGCCTGGAATAAGTCATCTTAAGACAAATCAAGCCAGATCTAAAGGAATTTATACATGACTGTTAATTTTAAAATAACATTCAGATGCTGAGAAAGGTTTTGTACAAAAGAATTGTTGTAGATAAGGATTATATTATAATACCCCATAGGTTACATTTCCGCACGAAATGAATGGTATGAAGCAGGAATCCGCATTGTCCCTACTGCAGTTGAACTTTTATTTTAGTTCTATAGTTGAAACCTTCCAATGATCCACTTTTCTATCTTCTGAACATAACCAAAAATCTTTTATTTACTCCTAAATATAGATCTCATAGTACAGTGTTTCTCAACCTTGGCAACTTGAAGATGTCCGGACTTCAACTCCCAGAATTCCCCAGCCAGCGAATGCTGGCTGGGGAATTTTGGGAGTTGAAGTCCGGACATCTTCAAGTTGCCAAGGTTGAGAAACACTGTCATAGTACTTTCAATTACCATAAATGGTTTGAGAACAGTTTATACCGGCTTAATATTTATTGCAAAATTAAGCTTCTTCTTATCATAAATTGAAAGTTCTAGTCTTTGTAAACAGATCACATTCAAAATGACCAGGTGAGCCAATGTGGAAATGCTAGACTAGACCCTGAAAGTTACTATATATCCAGTTCTGACATTAGTCACAGAAGCTCACTGGATTACTTTGGACCAGTCACACTTCCTCAGATCAATCCGTATGATAGGATTCTGGTGGTAAAAAAAAAAAAAAGAAGAAATTGGCGGAAGAGGTGCTATGTATACCAATTAGACCTTCTAAAGGAAAAGTGAAATATACTGTAATTCTCATGAATAAGTACCCCTCAAAAACTTATGAACACTTGAAAGTGTTACAGGTGGTAATGAGAACCTCACTATGCTTTGGATGCTTCTGGATTAAAAGGATTAGCCAGCTATAAACTGTTGCCCAGGGACATTCAAATATGTTAACAGCAGACATTCTTCAGGGAGTCACATTCTTCAGAGAAGCACCTTTCATGAGTATAGGGGGTTGCTCATTCCCATCTGTGATAATATGTGTGTCCCACAAAGGACCTTTTCAGGTCCATAGATGACTATTTATTTCAGTAAATATTGAATGTAAGGAAGAACTGTTGCGGGACTTGTGCCAAAAATAGCTGTGATGTCCTGTGTATACAGGAGACCCACAGAGACAGCAATCAAAAAAGACCTAAAATACAGAGCATGCAGCCTGTAGCAGAGAGGTCCCACCAATAGTACAGCAGCACAGGATTTGTGAAGCCTGTTATCGAGGTTTGGCATATATAAAAGTAATATCTATGGAGCTGAGCAACCTCAGTGTATAAATAGCCACTAATTGAGATCAAGGATGATGAATTTAATACGTAGATCCTCAAACTACGGCCCATGGGCCGGATATTGCCCACCAATGCGAAGTATCCAGCCCGTGGAGTGGTGGGATTCAGCCTCACTCTGCCCCTCACCATCAGCCCCACTCCAGCTGCACTCCCGGTTAGTTATTTCACCGGTTGAGCTGCACTTGCGATCACACCGCTACTGCCAAAGGTAAGGCCGAAGGATGCAGGGGAGGGCCAGCTGACTGAGTGCAGTCACGTGATCAGTTGCTGGTGGGTGAGTAGGGGAGGGGCTACTGCTGGCTTGAAAAGCAGTTATGCTGCCAGCTTGTAAAGTAGTGCTTTAAAAGTCTTTTAAAACACTTTAAAAACATCCTTTCGGGATGTTTTTCACAGCCACGTGATCCAGGGCCCATGGGTGAGTAGGAGAGGGTTGCTGCTGGCTTGAAAAACAGCTGTCAGCTTGCAAAGTAATGCTTTAAAATGCTTTTAAAACAGCCTTTCAGAGTGTTTTTCAAAGCCATATGATCCAGGGTCGGTGGGTGAATAGGGAAGGGGCAAGGACAGCAAGGACAGCGGCAAAATGGACTGCTATTTAGTTATATCTTTACATGTGTCTCTTTATTATTTTAAGCATGCACCAAGATAATCATGGATACATCTGCCTGCTTATTCAAGGAGCTACAAAAGAAGATGCTGGTTGGTACACTGCATCAGCAAAAAATGAAGCTGGGATTGTTTCCTGCACAGCAAGACTGGATGTCTATAGTAAGATGTTGTATGGATGTTGACAGTATTTGGAAGAATTGTCCCAAGCCTATAGCTATTCTTTATATAATAACAATATTAGTGTCAGGTTTGTTGACCTTTAGATCGGGCCCGCCTATAAAGCATAACAGTTGTTTTAAATATCTGTGCTTTACATTCTGTACTACTCGGTTTGCCATAGAGTTGGAATACATTCCAATCTACAGGGAAGTAGAATTATGATATATCTGGTACATTATCTATGTTGTTTATATTTTCCCTACATTCAGGGATGATCAGTAGAATTGATACCAATTGTTCTGTAATAACTAGCCATACATGGTTCAAGCCTCTGAAAACGGCCTTCCTCACATTCTGGTGCATATATTGAAAGGGTATTCTAAATGTAGATTTGAAGAGTCCATGCCATGTCAGTGAGTTAATCATTATTATCCCCATCTAATTGTATTACTTCCCAGGGATTTGCAATCAGTCCACTTTAAGTTCCACATTGCTGTCATATTGTATGTGAAAACCCTTTTGGTCTCTAAACTAGTGAGAGAGAGAAAAGTCATTTATACTGTTATATAGTAATATACAGGTGAAACTCAAAAAATTGGAATATCGTGCAAAAGTTCATTTATTTCAGTAATGCAACTTAAAAAGTGAAACTAATATAGGAGATAGACTCACTACATGCAAAGCAAGATAGTTCAAGCCGTGATTTGTCATAATTGTGATGATTATGGCTTACAGCTCATGAAAATCCCAAATCCACAATCTCAAAAAATTAAAATATTGTGAAAAGGTGCAATATTCTAGGCTCAAAGTGTCCCACTCTAGTCAGCTAATTAAGCCATAACACCTGCAAAGGGTTCCTGAGCTTTTAAATGGTCTCTCAGTCTGGTTCAGTAGGAATCACAATTATGGGAAAGACTGCTGACCTGACAGTTGTGCAGAAAACCATCATTGACACCCTCCATAAGGAGGAAAAGCCTCAAAAGGTAATTGCAAAAGAAATTGGATGTTCCCAAAGTGCTGTATCAAAGCACATTAATAGAAAGTTATGTGGAAGGGAAAAGTGTGGAAGAAAAAGGTGCACAAGCAGCAGGGATGACCACACCCTGGAGAGGATTGTCAGGAAAAGGCCATTCAAAAGTGTTGGGGACTTTCACAAGGAGTGGATTGAGGCTGGAGTCAGTGCATCAAGAGCCACCACACACAGACGGATCCTGGACATGGGCTTCAAATTTCGTATTCCTCTTGTCAAGCTGATCCTGAACAACAAACATCAGAAGCGTCTTACCTGGGTTAAAGAAAAACAGACCTAGTCTGTTGCTCAGTGGTCCCAAGTCCTCTTTTCTGAGCAACTTTTGCATCTCATTTGGAAACCAAGGACCCAGAGTATGGAGGAAGAATGGAGAGGCACACGCTGCAAAATGCTTGAAGTCCAGTGTGAAGTTTCCAGAGTCTGTGTTGATTTGGGAGCCATGTCATCTACTGGTGTTGGTCCACTGTGCTTCATTAAGTCCAGGGTCAACGCAGCAGTCTACCAGATTTTGGAGCACTTCATGCTTCCTTCCGCAGATGAGCTATATGGGGATGCTGACTTCATTTTCCAGCAGGACTTGGCACCTGCCCACACTGCCAAAAGCACCAAAACCTGGTTCAATGACCGTGGGATTACTGTGCTTGATTGGCCAGCAAACTCGCCTGACCTGAACCCCATAGAGAATCTATGGGGCATTGCCAAGAGAAAGATGAGAGACATGAGACCGAACAATGCAGAAGAGCTGAAGGCCGCTATTGAAGCATCCTGGTCTTCCATAACACCTCAGCAGTGCCACAGGCTGATAGCTTCCATGCCACGCCGCATTGAGGCAGTAATTGCTGCAAAAGGGGCCCAAACCAAGTACTGAATACATATGCATGCTTATACTTTTCAGAGGCCCGATATTGTTCTATGTACAATCCTTGTTTTATTGATTGCATGTAATATTCTAATTTTCTGAGATTGTGGATTTGGGGTTTTCATGAGCTGTAAGCCATAAGCATCACAATTATGACAAATCACGGCTTGAACTATCTTGCTTTGCATGTAATGAGTCTATCTCATATATTAGTTTCACCTTTTAAATTGCATTACTGAAATAAATGAACTTTTGCAGGATATTCTAATGTTTCAAGTTTTACCTGTAGATGAAAATTGGAGATTTAACACGGGGGGAGAAAAAAAAGAATGGGGATATAGTGAAACCTGCTGCTACTGCGTGATTATCAGAGAACAAAACACCATTTGTAACGTGACCCATCAAAACCGCGGTCCACTAAAGCGCGTCCGATCAAAGCGCGTACGTGACATCAGCAGCAGCGCGACAAATAAAATTAAAAATAAATTAAATTAAAATTAAAATAAAATTACAGCAAGCCGATTCACATAAAGGTAAGGGTTAGGGTTAGGTTAAGTGTTAGGGTTAGGTTTAGGGTTACGTTAAGTGTTAGGGTTAGGTTTAGGGTTAGGTTAAGGGTTAGCGTTAGGTTTAGCGTTAGGTTAAGGGTTAGGTTTAGGGTTAGGTTAAGGGTTAGGCTTAGGGTTAGGTTTAGGGTTAGGTTTGGGGGGGTTAGGGAAAGGTTTTCATGTTAATTTTAAATTTACCGCTCACAACGTGCCATTTTCGTCGCGCTGTGATGATGTCACATACGCACTTTCGTCGAGCGCGCTTTCGTCTACCGCGAATTTGTGGTGGAACCCATTTGTATATATATTTTTCTGTCTATAAAAATGTTTCAGAAAAGACTGGTATAGAATAAGTCATGTTTTACGTGAGATAACCCCTTGTCATTATCATAATGTTAAAAAGTTTTAGTTGTAAGTTCTTATTCTTACGTGAATTTATTAAGATCACGTTCCTCTTCTTTTATTTAGAAGTTCCAGTGAAACTTGGTAATCTTCTAGCATTTGTATAAAAGTCAATGGCATAGGAGAGTGCTGGGTCAAAGCAATACTTGTTCTTAACTTTTCTGTGTGTGTCTGTGTGTAGACTGTGAAAGCTTATTTTAAACACTCTGCCAGTTAGGAATGAATTTGGATAAAGCCCAAGTCCATTCCATATACTTTCAGGAATTTATATTGTTTCTCACATCCATTATCTTTAGAAATTAGCAGAAAATAACCAAGTGAATATGAGGCAAAGAAGAAGAACAGATCTCACTGTAAAAGAGGACAAAAGAACAATTTATGATAGTGACTGTATGTAAGGCAGCACGTCTCCCTACATTTCTTATATTAACAAACATCTCCAGTGGGATTTGGTAACTTGACTCCCTGGTTGATAATTGCTATATGAATCAGCAATCTGATTTTAGATAGTTTTGTGATAATTCTTTAATCGAATTGAATGATTGGTCCTTTCCCCCTTAAAGAAGATAAAATGGCTCAGTAATTTCCCCCATTTTTATGTTTTGAGGCATTGGTAAACTGTTTCCCCTTTTCTCTTTTTTTCCAGCTCAGTGGCAACAACAGTCCCAAACCACTAAGCCAAAGAAGGTGCGTCCTTCAGCCAGTCGGTATGCAGCACTTTCTGACCAAGGACTAGATATCAAAGCTGCATTTCAGCCAGAAGCAAACCCAGGACATCTGACATCTGGATTGGTAGAAAGTGATGATCTTTAAGTATTAACTACCAGATATACCATTTCCTTTTAAAACACTGAATGCCATCGTATGGATCAATGATAATCTACGCCACTGTACGCAAGATAGACACCTCTATGCGCAAAAGAATCCAGCCACATCTTTCTTGTCCAGTGTAACAAATTAGGAGTTAGTAGAGAGAAATGCAGTCTGCATATACAAATCACCTTCACTAAAACCATTTCTTATTACATTGTAGATAATACTGTTTTGAATCATCCTATTCACAAGTGTTAAATTGAGTGAAATTTTGCAAAAATAAATATGCTGCACACTTATCGCTAAGTGCCTTTGCAGTTTGTAGGTGCTATTAATGTGTAATGAATAGAAGTGCACTAAATATATATATATTAGGAGTGCATTATAATAATAGTTCAGATGTGCAATACTGAATGAGTAAAGCAAGATACAAAAGGGAAGAGAAATAAGTGATGTTTTTGTGTTTAAAATTGACTTTCTAGTCTCAAAGGAAACAGGATATGTAAGTTTTACCTTAATTGTATTAGGGTAGGTAAAGTAACCTTATATCAGAAGGCTTTGACTTTTGCCTGTGATGCCTATAATATGATGCTTAGATTCATGTTACTTTTATAACAGTGAGATAAGAGAAAAGGCAAAAGTGGAACCTTTCTTAAAAATGATATGTGAGCAAAACCTCAGTGCTTTTTAAAACAATATTGGAGATCTGATTGAGTAGAATATGTGATAGAAAGGAAGATAAGTAGGAGTATAGAGTAAGTGGAAAATGGGTTGAGTTTGCAATAAGGGTTTAAATAATTTGCATACCATAGAGAATAGATAAGTAAATGTTGGGGAATACAAGGAAATGTTACATTTTAAACACCGCTTGCATGTATACTAGAGGTTACAATTTTGCTGTTCTTGATTACTGCTGTATGAATAGGAACCCTGCCTATGGCTGAGAACTTGTGAAGAACTGAAAATAGTTAACTGGCCAAAAAACTAGTTGTTTTTTTCCAGTTAATGGATTTCACTTAGATTATATTAAGCAATTTTGATTCAAAATGAACTCAGTTGATAGGGAGTAGAAGGCTATTTCAGTTAGATCTGAAATGTTGTCCGATGGTACAATAATATTCTGTTACAAAAGGAAAACACTGTATTCCTTATATGAAGCAAGTTTATTTATAATGAAAAATCTGAATGCTTTTCTCAGTTATTCAAATACATACTTTTCGTAAAAATAAGGGGGGGGGTTGTAATATGCCGTGCCATTTATTTTGCATTAACTGCTATTCCTGTATTGCTTTTGCCCTTTGTTATTAAGTACACTATTCAGATTTATAGTGACTAATAAAAACTTTATTACAAAAGAAAATTACTTTTCTATGGAAGCTTGTTCAGATGGTAACAATTCAACAATAGGAATTTGGCTTATATGTGTTGTCATACATGACTGTCCTAATGCTCTGGATCTAGACAATTTAATCCTTGCCCAATTGTCAATGTGACTTGCTTAGCTTAATTACTATTTTTTTAGCTTAACTAGTGACAATTTGCTTCTTCTTTTTTTGTATTTATAAATCTGTACAAGCATACTATTTTGGATTATTGAGCTAGCATCATAAGGATTTGATATCAATAAATATTACACAAATTTCAGGAAAAAATGTATTTTCTTACTAATAATTTTTAATGAGACCTCAAAGAATAAAACAGCCTATTAGAGGGTTGTTTCATATAAAATGGTGAGGTTTACTTCTAAGTTGTAGTTTAAGATCATACTGCAGATAGTCCTTGTTTAATGACCACGTTGGGACCAACAACTCAATTTTTAAGTGAAGCACTCATTCAGCGAAACATCATTATTTTATTATTTTATTTCAGTTTTCTTTTGTTTCACAAAACTGCAAAAATAGTAAATGTGAAGAGAGCATATAACGTTATTTTTAAAATCATCGTCATAACTGCAAGTAATCACTGAGCGATCAGTCTCTAAACAAAGACTACCTTTATATACTTCTTAATTCTGTTGAAGATAATTTCTTCTGATGTTTCCTTTAATAAGTTATAATAACAAGTGGGAGTTCCAATTTAAAAATGCATGCAATTTTTGCCTTATTCTTTATGCTTATGACCCTTGTGTTCTGACCCAGCTTTCGCAGAAGCAAAAAAGCAGGCTGCCCGCAAAGAAAAACCTCTTTATTGACACACCGGGAATTACCAACAGAAAGTCCAGGCAAGAGTCCTGCAAGAAATTAACTGAAACAATAGTCCTTATGAGCTTGTTATGAGAAATGCAAGGATATGAACTCCCAGCTGAGAGAAATAGACAAACTTCACTTCTGGCAAGGCTGCCTTTGTCACACGAAACACACAAGGAGCAAACTTTCCAGAAATGCCAACGGTTGTCTGTGACAACCAAATCACTCCCTTTTCCTCCTATTTATTACCCAGTCAGGGAGGGGCCAGTCAGCGTCCACGTTTGTTTTGCTTTCCGAGCTGGTTCATTGTTCGCCTCACCTATCTGCTCTGTGCATACGCGCATCTAGAACAGGCCCCAGCTGTTTCTCCTCCTTGCTCATCTCTGACTCCAAAGGCAGCTGCCTCTCTGGCTGGGAAATGCCAGCCAGCCCAAGCTCTATCTCTGTGTCCAAAGCTGAGCATCCACCCGAGCCTTCCCCAGGCTCCAGAACTGGCCCAAATTCTTCCCCAATCTTCTCATCGTCCGAGTCTGCAGAAGCTCCACTGGCTGCTGGTGGGCCACAACCCGTAGCAGCAGCCCCATGTCATTTGGATTAGAGGTAGTGAACCAGTAGTGGCATTTTTGCCTGGGTTGCAGAACCGGCAGCAACCCAGGCTTGCCACGGCCCCGAACCGGTTCCCTCACTGCCGCTGATGTTTCCACCATGTTGTTTTATAGTGACCGCGAGCGTGCAGTTCACTGTAAATTGTTCTGCGCAGGCGCAAAGAACAATATACATTGAACTGTGCACACATGCAAGCAAAGCGAGAGCATGCACACAAAACATGCACGAAACAAACCGGTAGTAAAACCGGCAGCAACCCACCCGATTTGGATGTTTGACAACTGACTCACATAACAACTGCAGGTTCTTGTGATCCCATTTTGTGACCTGACAAGCAAAGTCAATGGGGAAACCAGATTCACTTAACAAGTGTGTTATTAAGAACTGCAATGATTCACTTAACAAACTTTAAGAAAAGTTATAAAATGGGTCAAAACTCAACAAATTTCTCACTTAGAGACATGGACTAAGGCTAGGAAGGAATTGATCTTTCAAATTCATCTTGAGGAAGAAAGGTGCGTCTTATACTCCGAAAAATATGGTATGCCATTTTTTGCTATCCTTTTTTCTGTCTACGTGCTCATTTTTCTACCTTGTTATTTATGTAACTTGCTTACTATTATATTCTTTTTATTTACCCTTTTCTTCTTTATCCTTTTTTAAAAAAAATTGAGCTCCAATTCCTTCCTACCTCGTTATTTAAAATTTGCGTTATTGATTTATTTTTATTAATACTATTCTTTGATTTTTAATGTTCCATTCTTGTCATTATTTGCCTATTTATTTGACTATTTCTATGCCCTGTGTTTATTTTTATTCTGTACTGGGTCTTCCCTCTTTTCCTATTGGGACCTCAAGTTTAATTGTTGCCTTCACTTGCATTATTTGCTACTCCAACCTCTTGTTTTCTCTGCCAGCTCTGTTCTGTCTGGTGCTCAGGTCTTTTCAGCCTCATCTCTGCTCTGGTCAGCTGTCTCGGCCTCCTGTTCAGCTTTCTGGTTGGCTCAGTTCCATCTGATCTGCTCCATTTAGCCCACCACTCAACTTTAGAGATCTAAATCAATGCGCCTCTGCTGCTGTATTGTCTGTCTCTGCTGCTACGATTTCCCTTCCATGGATTCTACTGTTGCTACGATCACCCCTCCACCTGATTCTGCTGCTGCTGCGTTCCTCTCCTCCACTGATTCTCCCACCACCAATTTCTCACAGCCACTGGTTCCCTTTGTTGGATGGGTTACTCCATGCCCTTTGTCCTCTGCCAGAAACAAAAACAGCACCACAAAAATCACATTGGGAACACAAATTGAAATAGGGAAGAAAATGGTAAGTGAGCACCTGTCTACCCTAGACGAGTTCAAATCACCAGGACCGGATGGATTACCCCCCAGGGGTCTGAAGGAACTGGCAGACGAGATCTCCGAACAACTGAACTATATCTTTCAGAGATCCTGGAGCACCAGGGAACTCCCAGAGGACTGGAAAAGAGCTGGTGTGGTTCCCATCTTCAAAAAAAGAAAAAAAAATAGATCCAGGAAACAACAGACCTATCAGCCTGACCTCAATACCAGGAAAGATTCTGGAAAAGATAAGCAAGCAACGAATTAGTGAACACCTAGAAGTAAACAAAGTAATAACCAAAAGCCAACATGGGTTTGTCAAAAACAGATCATGCCAGACTAATCTTATTGCATTCTTTGACAAAGTGACAAAATTAGTGGACCAGAGGAATGCGGTTGATATAGTTAACTTGGACTTCAATAAGGCATTTGATAAGGTAGACCATAACCTGTTGATGTTGATCAAGTCCTCCACAAGTCCTCCACCTGAGGCAGGTTACTGGGGAGGGCTGCCAGGCTGGAGGTTTGCAGGGGGAGGACTGCTTCAAGTTTGCTAGGACGTGGGTCCTGGGATGCCTGGCTGCCCCTCAAGCTAGGCTGCCAATTGGAGTATGGGTATAGGCAATTACTGGATATACTGTGGCCCACCAGTTTGCTGCCCCCAACAGCTTACCTTCTTGCCCGCCATTCAGCCACCATTTCGCTGCTCACGATTGCCTCTTTTCCAGCATTGGGCTGCTTAGTTAGACTCCTGAGCTGGATCTATTGTTCTGTTGCCAGGTGTTTCCAACTCAGCGTGCAGCCATTCATTCGCTGCGCTGCTGTCTTGTTGATGTTTTCCTCCTCACCTCAATTTCTTCTTTTCCTTTATCCTTTCTATCCTCCTAATCTAGCTTTCTGTTCCTTTTTTCTCCCTTTTCCACCTTTCCTTATACTTTCCTACTTAATTTAGAAATTTCTCTCCCTGTGATCTGATACTGCTTCCTTTGCTGCTGCCATCTTGAAAAGGATGTGAAAAAAGTATGAAAAAACCCCCTATTTTCAAAATGAATGATAAATAAGCCCATTTTCAAAAATGATGTAATGGCTCCTCTTAATATTTAACAGAATACAACTTTGTGTCGTATATAAGTAAACTGATCTATGGTACCAGTTTTTCAAAATTAAATCTACTTTGATGATAATCTCAGGTTCATGAAAATATATAGCACAATAAATTAATGAGCTTTTAAGATATCAATAATTTTAAAAAATAATTCAGGCAGAACAATTTGGAGGTATTGGGCAGAAGGGATCAAAGGATCTATTTCCTATTGGTTTATAGTAGCTAGGGAAGGAAGAAGGAATGGTATTCTTTTTATTTCTTTGCATTTTATTTTCTATTGTACTGGGCAGGGATTAATTATGCCAACCTCCAAGCTGACGTAAGATACTATTCCAGCTTCAGCATTATTTCAGAACATGACAAGATAACAAGAGAATCTAAAATTCTGCAGATCTTCAACTGGCTCAAAAGGTTGCCCTCCACATAGACAGAAGCTTCCCTGGGCTATCTCACAAAAATGTCAACATATCCAATGTTCCATTAGCCAATCTTGCAGGAAAAATACAATACTCTATTAATAGATTTTAGAATATATTTATTTTAATCCCCTCTTATATTTTCAAACACAACTAAAATGGAACCTTGTTATGTTTTCTTTCTTTTAATTTGAGCTAAAATATAATAACAAGTATATTGCTTAGATCTCTTTGGGGATTTTTAGAGTTACTGAATAACTTTTTCATGTACAATTCATAGTGTTTAAATCAGAAGCTGCAAGCCTCCATCTACAACCAAAACAAGGCCTGTTACATAAGGAGTTTCTAAAAGGAATGCAATACTTTGGGCAACTTCCTGTGGCTCCCCAAATCTTCCAAGAGGAATTGTTTTTTTCAACTCTTCTTCTTTCAAATGGGCTGTCATCTCTGTATGAATGAAGCCTACAAAAAGAAGAGGGAAGAGTTTATAGAAATAAAATTATCTTGGCATTAATGTCATATCACTTCAATATATATATATATCATAGCTGGATAACTAGGAGTCATTTCAAGAAAATTTTTTGCATAAAAGTGAAAAAGACACTCATGCACAGACTCTTAAAATTAATTGAAATATGTCGTACATGACATAGACACAAAAACACACACACATTCATAAACATAGAATGGTAATTCCCTATTCATAATCTTAATGTTTATTTGCATGCCCATTCAGCGTAGCTTGGTGGTCATATGACTGGGGATGGCTTGGTCATGTGACTGGGTGGGCGTGGCCAACTTGACATCACTCACATTAAGGGGTGCCTTGTCTGGCCTCTCCTCACCTCAAAGGCCTTAATGAGATACAATCACAAACAGCAAATATAATGATAAATGGAGAACTGACAGATTTTATTGAAATAAAGGGACCAGACAAGGCTGCCCATTATCACCTCTACTTTTTGTTTTAACATTAGAAGTTTTAAATGGAAAGATCAGAGAAGAAAAAGAAATAAAAAGAATGAAAATTAAAAAGGAAGAATACAAACGACAAGCATTTGCAGATGATCTGGTTTTCATCTTAGAGAAACTGCACCTAAATTGATAGAAAATGATTGGAAACTGCACCTAAATTGAATAGAAAAAATAGAGGAATATGGAAAAGTAGCAGGTTTGAAAATAAAATGATAAAATGAAGATTTTGACAAAGAATACATCATCAAGACAAAAGGAAGAATTGGCAGAAGCCTTGGAGATTCAAGTCACGAATAAGGTTAAATATTTGGGGATATACTTAACTGCAAGATGCAGAACACTCAAAGAGAACAATTACCATAAACTTAAACAGCAGACTGCGATGGACCTGAAGAAATGGGAAAATCTACTACTATCAATTATAGGGAGAATATCTACAATCAAAATGAATATTTTATTCAGAATCTTATATTTGTTCCAGACAATTCCAATTAGATTGGGGAAAGACTACTTTGACGATTTAAATAAAATAGTGCTGAAGTACATTTGAGGGGGGGGGAGCAAGAATAAAATTAAATTTGTTACAAGATGCTAGAATAAGAGGAGGATTGAGCCTGCCTAACTGGGAATTATATTACCAGGCAACAAGCTTGATATGGGTTAAGGAGTGGATAACATTAAAGAATTCCAGATTACTGACTGTAGAAGGACATAATTTATTGTTGGGATGGCATGCTTTTTTATGGTACAAAGGAACTAAAACGCAGGGGTATTTTAGAAGACACAATTTACGGGAGACTTTGCTATTAAATTGGGAGAAGATCAAAAGGCAACACTACTTAAAAATTCCAGTCTGGCTATCAACTATTGAAGCTTTTTCATATCCAATAATATACAAAAAGGAACAAAGAGTTAGATATGGTGAAATACTGAATGCAGAGGGTGAACTTAAATCTATGCAAGAGTTGGAACAGGAAGGAATAAGGATGAATTGGTTTTCATATGTGCAAATACAATCTAGATATGACAAACACCGTAAAACAGAAGGTTTCTATGACAAAATGACGGAACTAGATAACATTCTGGCAGGTACTGATGAAAAAGTAATTTAAAAATTATACGGACACTTACTAGAGGTTAAGCTAGGGGAAGAACAAGTTAAAGAATCTATGATAGCTTGGGGGGGGGGAATATTGGACATAGGATTGAATTAGAGAAGTGGCAGAAATTGTGGTCTCAAATTTATAAAATGACAATGTCAACAGCATATAAGGAAAATTTGTATAAGATGTTTTACAGGTGGCATCTATCGCTGACAATAGCAAGAATGTTCAAGAACAAATCCGAAATGTGTTGGAAATGTCATCAGACTCCAGGTTCATATTACCATATGTGGGAGGGCTTGCATAGACGCTCAAAGATATTGGACTAAAATCCACATGTGGTTGGAGAAAATGATACAAAAACACATAGACTTTAAACCAGAGATTTTTTTTTATTGGGAATAATGCCAGAAATATACAATAGAGATCTGAAATATTTGATTGTAAATGTCTTAACGGCAGCTGGAATTGCATTTGCAAAGAACTGGAAAAATAAGAAAATACCAACTCAGGAGGAATTTATTCGAAAAATAATGGAATGTGCTGAAATGAGTAAATTGACATTTGAAATTAGAGAACAAGAAGATGAACAATTGTATAAGGTATGGGATTTGTTCTATCAGTGGTTAGATAAAAAAACATGGAAATGAAAAATGTTGGAGAATTTTTTATACTGTAAGAATAATAGAAAGTCATAGGCGATATTACAAAGGCATATTATTATTAAATAGACTAAGAATGATGCAATGGAATGTTGGTATATATATATATATATATATATATATATATGAACCCAATACTGAGAATATCATGTTCAAAAGGAAGGAATAACAATTGTAGCCGAACAGATGATGTACAATGATAATGATGTACCTATGTATATCTGATGGATAATTTGTGATTTTATATACAACTGAAAACGGTGATGCAGAAAAGCCTGTAACCAAACGCTATATGTAATTGATATGTAACGGATGAAGGTTTTATGTTTTATGTTTTGTTTGTACAAAAATAAAAAATAAACTTTTACAAAAAAAAAATGACAAGTACAAAAAATGGAAAGAGGAACACACAACTAAGGGAGAATATAAGCAAATAGCCCTAACTTGCAAAGATGAAACCAGTAAAAGCAAGGCTCAGAATGAACAAAGACTTGCGACAAAAGTCAAAGGTAAAAAAAAGTTTCTTCCAACATATAACAACAAGGAAAAAAAATCAAGGAAACAGTTGGTCCACTAAAGAGGGCAAGGAAGTAATAGGCAACAGAGAGAAAGCAGAGCTGCTTAACTCATTCTTTGCATTGGTCTTTACGCAAAAAGAAACTATAGCCCAACCTACCAATAACATAACTATAAAAGACAGACTAGAAATAAAAGTTAAACAAAAAAATAGTAAGAGAACACCTGTCTGATCTTGATGAATACAAATCACCAGGACCTGACAGATTCTATCCCAGAGTTCTAAAGGAGCTGGAAGATGTCATCTCAGAATCACTGTACCAAAAATCCTGGAACACCAGGAAACTTCCAGAGGACTGGAAAAGAGCTGATGTGCTTCCCATCTTCAAAAAGAGAAAAAAAGGTGGGGGAAACAGACCCAAGAAACTACAGACCAACCAGCCTAACATCAATACCCAGGAAAATACTGGAAAAGATAATAAAAAACTGATCTGTCAACATCTAGAAATGAGTAAAGTAATAACTAGCAATCAGCACGGGTTTGTTAAAAGCAGATCATGCCAAACCAATCTTATTTCATTATTCAATGTAGTGACTAAATTAGTAGACCAGCAAAATACTGTGAACATAATATATTTAATCTTCAGCAAAATATTCAACAAAGTAGACCACAACCTACTTCTTGGTAAGCTAAAAAAAAAAGTGAGATCGATAGCATCACCACCAGATGGATTCGTAACTGGCTGATAAACCATACTCAACGAGTAGTCCTTAAGGGGGTCTATGTTTATATGGAGGGAGGTAAGCAGTGGGGTACCACAAGGTTCTGTCTTAAGCCCAGTACTCTTCAATATCTTCATAAAAGACTTAAATGAGAGAATAGAAGGGGAGCTTACCAAATTTGCAGATGATACTAAAATGGCAGGAATAGCTAACACCCTAGAAGATAGGCTAAAGATCCAGATGGATCTTGACAGACTTGAACACTGGGCCCTATCTAACAAAATGAAATTCAATGTAGAGAAAACGAAAGTCTTACACTTAGGCAAGATAAACCAAAAGTACACATATACTGTATACTGGGTGAAGCCAGGCTTAATAGCAGTAACTATGAGAGGCATCTTGAAGACTTAGTGGACAACCAGCTAAACATGAGCCAGCAATGTGCAGCACCAGCCAAAAAAGCCAGTGTAATCCTAAACTGCATTAACGGAACGATACAATCAAAACTGATCAACCTAGAATTAAGGATAAATTTTCTGACGGTGAGAACATCAAACAATGGAACAGCTTGCATTCGGAAGTTGTGGGAGCTTCATCACTGGAGGCTTTGGAGAATAATTTGGACTACCATTTGTAAGAAATAGTGTAGGGTCTCCTGCTTGGGCAGGTGGTGGGATTAGATGACCTACAAGGTCCCTTCCCACTCTGTTAATCTGTTAAATATCTGTTAAAATAAACGAGTGAGATGGGTAAATTTTCATTTGTCATTTAGTTGCATAATAATCATGCACACTAATAGTTGCCCAATAATTGTGCCCAAATAGATATTATCTTAAGAAAGCCAAAACCTCACTTTTACTTTCTTAAATATGCAGGTTTGAGGTTTATTAACATTTTAGATTGGCAGAGAGCACTATAGTTTGTTCAATAATAAAATTAATCCTCAAAAATACAACTTGTCTAATAATTGTGCGCACAGTGTAGTTTGAAGATGGTATTAGTATGAAACCAGTACATCATGAGAAGAGGAATCCATTTATATGTACCAATATGTGTTGCTCAAGCACAGCACCACAAACACTATCTTCACTTTTTCTTTAAAATGTACATATGAATTTATCCCCTTCATGGATTACTGCCTTGTCGTGGCGAAGGGGCTTGCGTAGCTCAATGAAGCTATGAGCTATGCCATGCAGGGCCACCCAAGATGGACAGGTGATAGCAGAGAGCTCTGACAAAACGTGATCCACTGGAGAAGGAAATGGCAACCCACTCCAGTATCTTTGCCATGAAAACCCCATTGATAGGTAAAAAATGACCCAAAGTAACCAAATGAACAGGGGAAAAAAGGAACCTTTAGTATGAGTTGTCTGGGTTATCCAAATTTCTCCTCCCTCCCCTCCGTAGGAAACAGGGGGAAAGACACACTATCAGGAAGACATTCTCAGCAGCCCATTATAGTATAGCAAGGGAAGGGAAGGCAATTTTTACACAGCTGGTCTTATTTCTTTCTTCTAGAGGACTTTTATCAGTTTGTTGTTATCAGAGGTGGGTTCCTGCCGGTTCCGAAATTCCGGTTTGTGAAAAGAGCCCCCCGTCTCCTGGAAGCCCTCTGGATGCTTCAGGAAAGCTCCTGAAGCATCCGGAAGGCCTCCAAGGAGGGGGGCTCTTTTCGCCCTCCCCAGGTTCCTATAAAGCCTCTGGAGCTTGGGGAGGGCGAAAAATGGCTTTTAAAAAGGCTGAACTCAGCTGGCCAGCGTGCGCATGCGCGCTTGCCAGCTAACAGGGCAACGCCTTGCGTGCCCTGACAAATGGCTCCACGTGCCACCTGTGGCATGCATGTCATAGGTTCAACATCCCAGCTCTAGGGTCATTATCTCATTATCTCTATCTGGCAGGCATGTGGAATGAGCCTCAGGCAGGTTTCTTTGTTATCAGAAAGAAAGAAAACAGCACAATTTAGGGCTAGAAGGCTACTAGGAGGTCATCTAGTCCAGCCCCCTGCTGCAGCAGGAAACCTTACATTGTATGGATTATTTTGGTGCCTCTAACAGAGAGGAAAATTGCCAGAAAGGAGAAATAGTTTACTAGGACAAGGCTGCCATACAGAGGATGGCAGAGATAGTCCTTGACTTATGACTACAATTGAGCCCAAAATTTTGGTTGCTAAGCAAGAGCGTTGTTAAGTGAGCTTCAGCACATTTTACCCAATCCATGACATCTCCTGGTGAGTGAAATCAAGTTCGCCACTCCCACCCGGTCACATGACTTCCAAGCAACTCCCACAAAACAGGCCACACCTACAGAATAGGCTCTAAAAACTTTGAAACCCACCACTGGTTGTTATCCACAATGGTTCAAGGTCAACTCTTCTTAGGCAGCTTTTACCGGGCACCATTTACTACTGGACAGCAATGTAGACAATTAATTCAACATATTTTCTTTTAAGTTCCTGGCTTCGAAAGCAAATCTCAGAGATTCTTGAAAGTTACCAAAAGAATCAAAGGCATAAGGTAAAAGTTAAACACCGAGAGCTTCCGATTTGCTTTCTACCTACCCAATTTTTATCTTTTTCCTTCTTTTTATCTCTTTTTTTTTACCTCTTGCAATGAGGTGTGGATTGTGGAATTAATTTTGTGGTTTTTTTCCTCCATTTATTTCTCTTCTTGGGGATGGCGGTAAGTGCCTTTTGACCAATATTCTTTTATGTGTTTATTTTTTTTCTCCTTGTTTCCATTTTCCCTCCTTTTTTTACTTCTCGTGGCCATTATAAAGCGAATGGATTAAGGTAGCAAGAATCTGAAGACGGGGCCCAAGAACAGGGGTCGGTTTATTGGAGGCCGGTGCTTGGGCCGGTGTGAGCGACTCCAGGATTACAATTAATCTACTAATCTATTCTTTGGATTACAAAACTTGATTACAATTTAAATACAATAATATCAAAACCAAATAAAGATGAAGAAAATAATATCATATGCGTCTGCAACAGCCACCCCGTCTGGTTCAACGACACAGAAAGCAGCAGGCACAGGAACACAACAAGACAAAGCTATTTCGGAGCTAAAAAGTACGTTCCAAGACATACATGCGGATATCAAGGAGTATATTGAATTGAATTGAATTTATTAAAATTTATAGGCCGCCCTTTTCCCTGAGGGGACTCAGGGCGGCTTACAATCACAAGGGAGGGAAGTGCAACATCAAAACAAAACAAAATGTGAACAAAGAAAAAAAATAGTAAAACACAACTTTCGTTCAACAATCAAACACTCGGGCGGGTGAATTAGGAACCTATCCCCAGGCCTGCTGGGAGAGCCAGATCTTGAGGGCTGCGCGGAAGGTCTGGACGGTGGTGAGGGTACGGATCTCAGCGGGGAGATCGTTCCACAGGGTCGGAGCTGCAACAGAAAAGGCTCTCCTCCGTGTGGTCGGCAGTCGGCATTGACTGGCAGATGGGATTCGGAGGAGGCCCAGTCTGTGCGATCGAATTGGTCGAAGGGAGGTAATCGGCAGGAGGCGGTCTCTCAAGTACCCAGATCCACTACCATGGAGTGCTTTAAAGGTGGTCATCAGTACCCTGAAGCGCACCCGGAGACCAACAGGTAGCCAGTGCAGCTCGCGGAGGACAGGTGTAACATGGGCGAACCGCGGTGCGCCCACTATCACTCGCGCGGCTGCATTCTGGACTAACTGTAGTCGCCGGATGCACTTCAAGGGCAACCCCATGTAGAGCCCATTGCAGTATTCCAGCCTAGAGATCACAAGGGCTCGAGTGACTGTTGTGAGAGCCTCCCGGTCTAGGTAGGGCCGCAACTGGCGGACCAGGCGAACCTGGGCAAATGCCCCCCTGGTCACAGCTGACAGCTGGTGGTCAAAAGTCAGCTGTGGGTCCAGGAGGACTCCTAAGTTGCGGACCCTATCTGAGGGGTGTAAAATTTGACCCCCCAGCCTAAGTGTTGGTACATTAGCCAAATTATTGGGAGGGAAGCACAACAGCCACTCGGTCTTGTCCGGGTTGAGTACCAGTTTGTTAGCGCTCATCCAGTTCCTAACGGCCTCTAGACCCTGGTTCATCACGTCCAGCGCTTCATTGAGTTGGCACGGGGCGGACAGATACAGTTGCGTATCGTCCGCATATTGGTGGTATTTTATCCCGTGCCTCCGAATGATCTCGCCCAGCGGTTTCATGTAAATGTTAAATAGTAGGGGGGATAAGACCGAACCCTGTGGCACCCCACATGTTAGGGGCCTCAGGGACGATCTCTGCCCCCCGACCAACACCGACTGCGACCTGTCCGAGAGGTAGGAGGAGAACCACTGTAAAACAGTGCCTCCCACTCCCACCTCCCGCAGTCGTCGCAGAAGGATACCATGGTCGATGGTATCGAAAGCCGCTGAGAGGTCAAGGAGAACCAGGATGGATGCATAGCCTCCATCTCTGGCCCTCCAGAGATCATCGGTCAATGCGACCAAAGCGGTTTCTGTGCTGTAACCAGGTCTGAAGCCGGACTGGAAGGAGCTTCCTCCAAGGCCCGTTGAAGCTGGAAGGCCACCACCTTCTCAACAACCTTCCCGATAAAGGGGAGGTTGGAGACAGGACGAAAGTTGTTTAAAATGGCTGGATCCAAGGATGGTTTCTTCAGGAGGGGTCTCACCACCGCCGTTTTAAGTACGGCGGGGAAGTGCCCCTCCCGAAGGGAGGCGGTCACGACCGCCTGGATCCAGCCATGTGTCACCTCCCTGCTGTTGGCAACCAGCCAGGAGGGACACGGGTCCAGAATACAGGTGGAGGCACTTACAGCTCGAATGGCCTTGTCCACATCCCCAGAGGCAACATCCTGGAACTCAACCCAGAGATGATTTGCCAAGCGGTCCTCCTGTGTCTCGGCTGGATCTACTGCGGTGGAGTCCAAGTCCGACCGAAACCGAGCTATTTTGTCCGCCAAGAATTGAGCATAGTCCTCAGCCCTACCCTGCAAGGGGTCTCCCGCATCCCTCCTGTTAAGGAGGGAGCGGGTTATCCTAAACAGGGCGGCTGGGCGTGACTCGGCGGACGCAACCAAGGCAGAAATGTATGATCTTTTGGCAGTTCTTAATGCTCGGACGTAGTCCTTGGTGCAGGTGGTTAGAAGTGCTCGGTTCGTCTCGGACTTATCGGACCTCCACTGGTGCTCTAGGCATCTCCTCCGGCGTTTCTTCTCCCGGAGCTCCTCGGTAAACCAAGGGGGCCTCCGGGATCCACTGACCCGGAGGGGCCGTAGTGGCGCAATCCGATCAAGAGACTCCGACACCGCCGAGTGCCAGGCGGCAACCAGAGTCTCCGCCGAACTGTGGGCGAGAGTATCAGGAATGACCCCAAGCTCCGTCTGGAACCTCAATGGGTCCATAAGTCGCCTGGGGCGGAACCACCTGGTCGGTTCCTCCTCCCTACGGTGGGGGTTTGGCCTCTGGAAGTCAAGCCTCAGTAGGCAGTGGTCTGACCACGACAGGGGTATGATCTCATTACCCCTCAGACCAAGATCACACATCCACTGCTCCGAGAGGAATACGAGGTCGAGCATGTGACCCGCTGCATGGGTTGGGCCCCGAATTACCTGGGTCAAGCCCATGGCTGTCATGGAAGCCATGAACTCCTGCGCCCCATCAGAGCGTTCACCGAGCGATGGCAAATTGAAGTCCCCCAGAACTATAAGCCTGGGGAACTCAACTGCCAGCTCGGCTACTGACTCGAGGAGCGAGGGGAGGGATGCTGCAACGCAGTTGGGAGGCAGGTACGTTAGCAGCAAACCCACTTGACCCTTGAGGTCCAACTTTATCAGCAGGGACTCACACCCGACAAGCTCCGGAGCAGGGACCCTACGAGGTAACAGAGACTCCCGGATTACAATAGCCACACCGCCACCCCTTCCCTGGGCTCTCGGCTGATGAAGCACCTGAAATCCCTCTGGGCACATCTCTACAAGGGGGACTCCTCCTTCTGTGCCCAGCCAGGTTTCAGTAATACATGCCAGGTCTGCCCTCTCGTCAACAATTAAGTCCCGGACGAGGGGAGCCTTGTGGATAACAGACCTGGCATTTAGCAACAGCAGCCTGAGACCAGGGTCCTGGCTACTCGCGCCATCTGGTCTTGGAGTGGGACTCAGAGGGCCGGAAGGAGGGATCTCTGTAATGTAGCGAACCCTCCTTCCCCGGTAATGGCTAGCCCTAAGGTCCCCGCCATATCTGCCTCTCCCTGTCACGACCGCAATGCTCCGACCCACTCCCGTGGCCGTAGTCCCCCCAACCACCCCGGTACCCCCCGCCTTCCCTAGCAGGTCCTCCGAGCCAAGCATACTCAGACACTCACACAACCAGTCCCCACGTAATTATTAAAATACACAAATGCAACAGTAATAACAATAAAAGTGGGTCACTCACACACTTACATACAATCCCATATACTCAACATACTAAAGATAGAAGAAAAAGGGAGAAAAAAAAGAAGGAAATAAGAAGAATAAAAGTAGCGCAAAATTGTTAAAGTGCGAGTTCAGGGAGAGCCAAATAGTTCTCAGCAGATGGCTCTGCAACAGACAGATTCTGGGAAAATCCAGAAAGTCCAGAGTAGTTGAAGGAAGCAGGGGGCTTTCTTGCATACTGCAGTACCCCCGCTCATCTAATGGTGGCGCTCTCTGAGGCCAGAAGTCTAGGGTGGTATCAGGTAGCAGTGGCCGTGCCAGATGGAAATGCAGTCCAGAAGCCGTGCTCAAAAAAGAGTCAGATGTCGAACAGCAGAAGGCCCTGTAGAAGGCCCTGCAGCAGCAGCAACCAGGTGGGGGGGAGAATTCACCGAAAGGAGGGGCCAAGCCGAAGGGAGCGGGAGGAGGGGGTGCCCAGCCGAGCTGGAATGGCAGTAGATGTGAACAGCCTCCCATTCTCTCCCAGTACTGTTCCTGGCTGACCACCTTCTCCATGGGGCGATGGCTAGCCCGGCGTGAATCTCAATCCCTCACAAGGAGCAGCTGAAATGCCAAAGCCGAAAAAGAAAGAAACGTCACCCAGCAGCAGGGGGGGGAGGGCGAGGCTCTCTTAGCCAGCAATTAGAGAGGGCCAGAGCTCCCTCAGGCCAAGATTGTAGATTGGCCTCGTTAAGAAGGCGCCATTACTGTCAATTGTTCATGTGGCGAGGGGGGGGCAGCGGGGGGGGCAGCAGAGGAGGGCGGGGGGGGGTGCCCAGCAGTCGCTCGCCAGAGATTATCAGGCCACTGGAGCAGGCTCCTTCAGCCTCCCTCCAGATGAAAACGCCGCTCTCCCCGATAGAAACGCTGCCTGTTGACTGAGAAACCACCATCCGTGGGGGGGGGGGAAACGCCGCCCAAAGGCCGTCCCACGCTATCCAACACCGCCGAGGCTCGTCCAAGACTGTCTCTGCCTTTCTCGCTCCACGCCAGCTAGAAACGTTGCCTATCGGCTGCCTCTCTCTACCTCTCTCGGTCCATGCCAGCAAGAAACGCTGCCTGTCAGCTGAAAAGCCACCATCCACGGGGGGGGGGGGGGAACGGCGCCCGATGGCCGTCCCACGTTGTTCAACACCGCCGAGGCTCGTCCCAGGACGCCCAAGAATGTCTTTCCAGCAGGCAGCCCTCCGGACGCTCTGGATTCCTCTCTCCCAAAGCCTTCCGTTTGAGAGGTCCAGCGGTCGGTAAAAGCACAGACTGGGTATTTTCTCTGTCTTCCAACCTGAGCGGTGAGCTCAGGCAGCCATCTTCCTTCGCACATAAACAGAGTATATAAACAGAGTAGAAGAGAAAGTGGTCAAAATGGAAGACAAGTTGAAAGAAGTCAAAGAAATGATGGGGGGAAATGAGCAGAGACTGCAGAAGGTGGAAGAAAAGGCAGCGATAACAGAGAAAAAAGTGGAGGAGATGGATTATAGGCTGACAGTAATTGATAAAAAGCAAGATGGAGCCAGTGTTTTGTGGGAGATGGAAAGATCCGAATTCTATCTAAGACTCCAGAACATAGAAGAGGAGAAAGGAGAGAATTTAGCAGAGAAGATCACAGAAATTCTCTCAGCAGCTACAGAAATGAGTAAGGAATATATCCTAGGCGGAATGGATGAGACTTTTAGAGTATATATAAGATATGCAATGAGAAACAACTTGCCCAGAGAGGTACATGTAAGATTTGTCAAAAAACCCCTATAAAAATGAAATATTGCAAGCAGCAAGAAGCACCACAATAAAATACAAGTCTAGAGAGAGAGTGGTATTGAAGCAAGTCCCAAGGAATGTCAGAGAAATAAGAAAGGAATACCACTTTGACTAAGAGTCTGATCAAAAAAGGGGTGAGTTTTAGATGGCTTGTTCCAGAAGGGATTTTGGTAAACTGGCATGAACAAAGGTACAGACTAGATACACTAGAGAAAGCAGAATTATTTTCTGAACAACATATAGAAGCACAGGAGGGAATGCTGGTAAGAGAAGGAGCTAAACACCAGGAAGCTAAGGGGAAAGATCAAAGGGAGATGGAGAAAGAACAGGAAGAGAAAGCACTAAGAGAAGGAGCAAGGGTCAAAGAGACAAAGGAGCAGAGGGAGCTCTCCCCCAGGGAATCGCCAGCCGACATTGGCTGGCAGATGGAATCCGGAGAAGACCTAACCTGTGTGATCTAATCGGTCTATGGGAGGTAATCAGCAGGAGACAGTCTCTCAGGTACCCAGGTCCGATGCCATGTAGGGCTTTATAGGTAATGATCAGCAGACTTTTGTTTTGAGACTTTCATGACTTATTTGACAAAGAATAGGCAACTGAACCCAAAACTCACCTGGAGCAACCATGTTGACTTGAATGTTCTTTGGTGCTACTTCTTTAGCAAAAGAGCGTGAAAATCCAACTAATCCTGCTTTGCTAGCACTATATGCACTTTGGCCTGCATTGCCTTTTAATCCAACAATACTTCCTAAAATAAACATAAAAGTAATAAAGCTTTTCAAAAGTTCAACATTTGTAATTGTGCACATTCAATTTACAATAACAGTATTGAATGTTGATAACTTCTAATTTCAAAAATTGCCCATTTTTTTTCCAATTTGTTTGAAGGACTTGCAATGAACATTCAAGCTGTCACTTGTGTAAAATAATTTACATACACCCAATGTATACTCGAAGATTTAAATCAATACACCAAAAGTAACTGTGGTGAATTAAAAGTATATAAATATAATGACCCTACTCTATAGATTTTGTTTTTATACATATTTGAAATAGTATAAAATTATAAAATAAATAAATAAATAAAATCTGTATAGAAAAAATAAAGCTATGTAAGTCTTCACTACATTTTCTGTTTTAAAACTGAATGAAAAATATCTTTAGCCACAGTCATTTTTAAAAGCTACAATATAAAGAATATTTTCAGTGCTAAAGTGGGAGGTATTATGACACCTTGGATTCAAAGGAGAAGCACTATTTTGTTTTGAAACACTGAAAGGGAAGAGAAAGCCTTTCTCTGGTGGAAGGCTCATCTCCAAAATGCCAAAAGTAGAGCATTAAATTATCGTTTATTTTCAAAACCAACAGCCTGCAGTGAGTCCTTGGTCTCTTGCATCCAGAAGACCCATGAGCACCAGCTACAAGGTGACAAAGTTTGCAACTGGTAAGGAAAGGAAATACAGACTACAGACATAGTATAACATCCTAAAGGAATTAATTAACCTATTCTGACATGCAGGACAGAGAAATGATCTGGTGTACATGAATTGGTTGTTATTCTAATAGTTTGACCTGACATACTACAATGGGACCAAGGAGTTAATAAGGATAGTTGTAATCAGCATTCTTGACAGTCTTATACCGTATTTTTCAAAGTATAAGACACACTTTTTCCCCTTAAAAAGAGGGTGAGAATTTGGGTGCATCTTATACATCAAATGTAGCCCCGCACACCCGCTGGCCCCCACTCTTTAACCTCCGAGCGTCACATTTTATACCTTTCCAGGCTGCAGGGATTGCCACAGACTATCGCCCAAAAAACTGAGGTTTTGAAAAGGCAGCCTCCCAAATAGAGCTTTTGGAGGGTGAAAAAGCAAGGCGTGGAGGCCAAAATGGCAACTCAGAACAGCTGCTGCCTTGTCAGACCAGGTCCGCACTTCACCTGCTGTACTCACTGGACGATCAGCTGCATTTTTGAAGCTGCATATCTGCCCCAACAAGGCGCATGCGAGTGTAGCTAGCACGCATGCTCATAACCAGTGACCTTGTTGTTAAAGTTCACCTCTGGGAACAGCTGATGGGGGTATTCCGGGAGGCCGATCCACCTGCCAATCAGCTGCTTGGGCTGGATCAGGCTAATGTGCTGAAGCTGACCAGGCTGTTTGCTAAGGACGCTAGTCAGATGAATACCGATGAATGCTGGTAGGCAGAATTTTTTTTCTTATTTTCCTCCCCAAACCTATGGTGTGTCTTATACTCTGGAGAGTCTTATACTCTGAAAAGATAGCTTCTTAGTGCATCAAAGTAATATATAGCAGATGTATCAGTTAAATTTTATTTATATTAAATGTGACTAAAGCAAAAAAATTCATTCCTTCTTTCCATCCATCGGTATTTGTGCCCTGTTTTTCTGTTTTCAGTTCCTGATTTATATCATAAAGCTAACATTTAAATGTAACCTATGTGTAACTTAAAGAATTTAAGCTTCTTTTATAATTATGGTTGTAAGCATTTTTGAATCATTTGAAAACACGAGTATACCCAATGCCTACAATCTACAATTATGAGCCTAACTCCAGATGTTACAGGAGCTTCCGTCCCTCATTTTTTAAAACCAGAAACAGCTTAAAAGGCTTATTTGTGTAATTGTTTATTAGAGCTTATATGCCCCTCCAGCTAAAAAAAACCTTCTCTTAGTAAGATGTGTACTACAAAAATAAATATTAAAAAGAAACTTCTATGATAATCTCTCCATCAAGTTGGTACAATAATGTAAAATAAATTGCAAGTACAATATTGGTCTGGATTTGAAGGCTTGTGAATGCCAAGTGTTTTTCTTTCCCCCCATATATGTGCAGAGGTAGGGATCTGCAATTGCTGTGGAAAATGTAATTTGGAGTATGCATAACCAGGTATATTTCACTTGATGGCACCTCTTAAAATAAAAAAGGCCTTTATAGGTTTGCATATAACTTCATGCTTCCTGCATACTACCAATCATCTTTCCCCTATTGATGATTAGCTACAATAGGCATTATTAGCAAAAGAGTTCGTACAGAGCTGTAACTTCTAAAGTACGGGTGTCAAACACAAGACCTGTGGGCCAGATCTGGCCCATGAGGTGGTTAGATCTGGCCTGTGGGGCCGCCCGGGAAACAGCAAAGGACCGGCCTGTGGCGCCATGGCCCAGCCGAGGCCAACCAGGCACTGATCTGCAACCTGATGGCTGCCATCTGGGTCAGACTGTGCCAGCCTTAGATCTGCAGTGCTGCCTCCGCCCCACCTCGTGTGTGTGCACAGGAGGTGGCGAGCGCACAGGACCTGGCATCCCTGGGGACTGTGTTCTGAATACTTCCCTTTCACCCAGGATGCCAGCCCTTGTGCACTTGCCGCCTCCTATGCACATGTCCAGGGGGTGGTGCCAAGGCAGTGTCATGGATCTAAGACTGTTCACAGTCTGGCCCGGATTGCTGCCACCAGGTGGCAGATCAGCGCCACACCCTGGGAACGCCCCACCCCTGCATGGTAAAGCCACACTGCCTATCTCTCCCTCTCCCCTCGTCCCTTCCTGAGCGTGGAGGGAGGAAGGAAATAGGAAGGAGACAGAATGGGACCTTTAGGCCATGGGGCTTCTGCCTGGCAACATGTGATGGGCAATGGATGACCGCAGGAGCTGGCGGGGGGGGGGCTGGCAGATGAGTGGCAGTGACGTGCAGCTTCTGGCATTTGGGGGTGGGGGAGAAGCAGAACTGCCCTCTTGGCATCAAGCATAGTCAGTCCAGGCGTGGAGACAACAGAGGGGAGGGTGGACAAAAAGGAAAGCCACTGCTCTGCAGGGTTGGGTTTTTTTATCCTGCCAGAGTCTCCAGACAGAGGCTTCTCATTTTGCTCTCTCCCCATTGTTGCCTCTCCACTCACTTCTCCCAGACCCATGTGTATGTTTCTTTGTGTGTGTGTGCGCAGGCATGGGGGGGGGGGGGAGATGTCCAACAGCAGGTGCTCTGCAGTCCATTGTGATCACTGTGTTGCCCTTCCAAGAAGCAGGCGTGGTGACAACGGCGGCACCAGGCAGAGTTGGGGGGAAGCACATGATGCAGACCACTGGATGCACCTGCTCCATCCCACATGGCTGGACGGGGCAGGTGGCTGCCTGGCACATCCAGCAGGCCAGATCAAGTGCCTCACCCATGTGCTTCTGCCTCTGGCTAGTGCTGCGGCAGGTCAAGACAAGGTGAGGCGGGGGGGATGCTTCTGGACACCATCAGTCCATCTACTCTGTCCCATCTGTTTTTGCTTGTGGTTGAAGAGAAGGTTGCCTCCTCACAAGTCTTGCCTTTAGCCTGAACATGGAGCATGTTCCCCTCGTGCACCTAACACACCTTGGCACTGCTGTGGGTTGCTACCACCACCGCGGCTGCCACTAGCTCGCATATGTCCATTTGGCCACTGCCATCGCAGCCTGGAGTACCAGGCCCACCCAGCACAAAGGAGGGAAAGCAGCCAGCTAGAAAGCCCAAGTACAGGTGGTAAAGCATGCGCTGGCCCAGCAGGTAAGAGACAGCCACTGCGAGCAGGAAAAGCTGTATCCCTATCGGTGCCATTTTCAACCAGGCCCAGCCAGGATAGTGTGCCTCTCCCCATCTCTGTTAGGCCTGGGCGGCCATGGCGCTGATGGGGATCTGGCTTTCCCTGCTCACAGTGGTGTCTTTTGCCTACTGGGCCTGATCATGCTCTACCACCTCTATTCGGCCTTTCTAGTTGGCTGCTTCACCTCCTTCTGACTGGGCGGATCTGTTGAGCGGTAGTGGCGGCAGCAGCCCGCAACGGGGCCAGGATGCATCGGGTGTACAAGGGGAATACGTTCCAAGTGCAGGCCGAGAGCAAGACCCGCAAGATGACCAGCAGTGGCCCACTCTCCAACCGCAAGCAGAAACAGACAGTGGGACAGAATAAGCACATCCAGCAATCCGCATCATGTTATTCCCCACCTGCTGCTGGTGGCACTGCCACACCTGGTGCTTCAATGGCCAGCCCACTGTGCTAGCTAAAGGAAAGGGCGGTGAGCGTGCATCCCCACCCTCTGCCTCACCTCACCCCGTGGAGACCTCTGGATTTGCTGCCAACCCTGTCCAGCCCCCACAGGCACCTCCCATGCGAGCACCTGGCCACACCCTCCCCCAGATCTGGCCACACCCTCCCCCAGACCGCAATCACCCTGAACACACCTCTTCTCCCACCCCGGCAGCCCAGGGACAACCACAATGCAGCCCTCAATGAAATTGAGTTTGATACCCCTGCTCTAAAAGAATGAGCAGATGTCTACAAGGAATATAAATCCTTCCATTCCCCAATATTCTGAAGAAGCTTCTTGGATGAGAAGTGAAACGTCTTCAAAAGGAAAAACAAGGAAGTCTAGTTGCCTCCTGAAAAAGTACCTTTGGAACAACTATGACCTGAATGACTGAGAATCTCTACAGACTCCTGTTAAGTATCGCTTTATCCTGAAATGTAAAGGACTTTTTGTACGTAAAAGATACTACATCCAAAGGAGACTTTTAGACCCAAAATATTAGGGATAACTTTTATAATAACTTTCAAATATATTAACTTATGCAAGGGTATTTTTAAACACTGTTTATGTCATTTCCAGAAAAATAATGTATTAAATATAGTACTAAAATAATGAATCCAAGTTTGCTTAGGTAGACATACCAACATTAACAATAGCACCACCCTTCTGTTGAATCATACTCTTTACAGCAGCTTTACATGTCAACATAGTTCCCAAAAGATTGGTGTGAAGCTGGGATATCATATCTTCAGACTTGGTTCGCAATAGTAGTCCATCCCTGGAATCAAGAAAAAGACTCAGTTGTATTTAATTGATTATAGTTGGTCAATTCTGAATTTATTCTAATAATTTCAATACACAGTTGTGTACCTAAACTCAAGTTACTATATTTATTAAAAGAATGTTGCTGATTAAGAATTAACTATCATTTTGTATGTTTCCATATTTTACCTACATATCTTTGCTTAAACTATCATTCTGTAATATATTTGAAGTTCTTACAGAAGTCTTACAGAAGTTTAGATATCTTTTAATATGAAACTGATATACAGAAAATTCTATATAATACTGTTTAGCATGTTATCAATTTATAGATTCAAGGAAATTAACAGGATATGTCAAGATTTATATTTTGATCTTCCTGTATTCGGTCAAGTCAGGTGTGCTGTGAAACAATGTGGTCATGGATTCGTTGGCTAATTCTGGATCCATGGATGTGAACAGGGTTGTGACATCAAATGACGTCATGATTTTGTCCTCATCTATAGTCACATCCCTGATTGGAGGCACTGTAATGGAATGTTAAGGAGTGTTTGCTTCCTCTTGTGAGGTGCCCAAACCTTTTTGTTATTTCTTTTGCAATGTTGTATGTAGGGGTCCCTGGTAGTGATATGATTGGATGGAGGTGCATCAGGTTTCTGTAATTTGGGATGTCCATAGAAGCATGGTACAATGGCTCCACTGCTTCTCATCCATTCCACTGCACACCTGACTTAACTGAATACATGAAGATTGAAAGACTGAGGATTATGGATTTCATAAACCTCTGCTTAACTACATATTTCCAATGTGATGGACAAATTTACCAACACATTAAAGGTACATATATGGGATCACCACTTGCAGGACTTATAGGGGAGATTTTCATGCAATGTCTAGAAGCCATAGCACTTCCACAAATACAACAAAAAATATGGATCAGATATGTAGACGACACTTTCACCATAACAAAAAAGGACCAATTAGAGAATACCCACAGAACTATCAAAAACCTTTTTAAAGGAATCCAATTTACTAGAGAATGAGTAAACAACAACTCACTACCCTTCCTGGACATCCAGATCAGTCAAGACTACAATAGCAAACTAGTGACAGAAGAATATCCTGGTCAATTCCAGCTGGGAAAAGCCGACGATGAAGGAATCAAGAACAGCAAGCTACCAAAAAGCAAGTCTTTATTGCAGGAAGGCAATACAGTGCAGTGGTGGGTTTCTGCCGGTTCGCATCGGATCGGGAGAACCGGATGGTGAAATTTGCCGATCCGGTGAGAGGAGGTTCCACTGGTGGACCCGGAAGTAAGTTCCAGAATGCCTGCCCCGTCCGTCTCCCCGTACTCAGAAAAGCGCTGTCCGTGGAGGTCACTTACTGGCAGGCAGGCATCCTAGAACCTGCCTGCCAACAAAGGACTTAAACAGAATTGCTTTTCTGAGCACGGGGAGACAGGCAGTAGTTTGTGCCATCCGTCTGCCCGGGCTCAGAAGAGCGCTGTCCGGGGAGGTCCCTTACTGGCGGGCGGGCATCGTAGAACATGCCTGTCAGTGCCGCACAAACTTCTCCGGTCCGCTGCACCCGAGCTGGTGGAGCACCTGCAACTGCCCACCCGTCGCCAGGGAGACAGCCAGTGCAGGTGAGCCACACAGTTGTTCCGATCGCACGGGCGCTCCACCAGCTCGGGTGCAGCCGGACTGGAGAAGCTTCTCTTCTCAGAAATGTCTTCTCAGCGAAGCTGTGGCAGCCTGCCTGTCCCTTTCAGGTGAGTCCCCCGGGAGGGAGGAGGCCAGGGGGATAATAAAGGGAGCCACAGCTCCTCTGTGAATGGAGGGAGAGGAAAAAAGTTGGGATTCTCCCTGCTGCAGCCTTTAAATGGCAGAGAGAAGCTGAACACCCCACCCCCTTCACAGAGGAGTTGCTGCTCCCTTTATGTGGATGTGTGATATTTTGCAAGGACTGGGAAATCTCTCATGCAGTCTCTGAACAAGAAAAATGTATTTGCATGTTAATGGGGGAAACAGGTGGACTAATTATAATCTTAAACTATTTTTGGCTTACTATACAGATAATTCAGTGTAAAGCTGTGCACAACAGTATTAGATTTCTGTGGTTTTATCTTCCTTGGTTGGTTTTGGGGAGAGCTATGGAAAGCTAAAACAAATGCTGTGTAACAAGGAAGCGTGAAACATACCTTTTGATTCATTGGAGAATTAAAAGCAATTTATTTAAAAGGAGAGAAGTTTCATATCATGCAACTTTCATCAAAACTGTTTCACATGCCCTTAAATCTTGGGGGCGGGGGAGAGAGACAATAGTGAACATCTAGGAAGTAGGGTAGTAGTGGCAAATAGAATAATACTTTGATGCAACTATTATAAATTGTTCAGCAATAATTTAACTTAAAGAATTATGCATACTATATAGAAACTGTTACTTCTTAGCAGAAAGTCCAATATTTTTTTCTTTGGATTTTCCCATTTGGCTGAGTTTTTCAGTACTCCAACATACTGTTCTTTTTTATTGGGGATATATTTATGAATTTATTTTTTTAAGCAACAGGCCAGAACCTGTTCATATTAATAAGTAGGAAATCTGTTGGACATCAAACTTATTTTAAAAGTATCATTATGTAGAACTCTTTTTAGTAGTCTGGATTATAGAAGAATTTCAGGAAAATATTAGATAAGACAGAAATAAGCTAAAATAGGGAGGGGGGTGAATCAACTTCTTGTTTCTTGCCCATGTTTTGTTACAAACTACTCTGATACCTGTTTTTTTAGCAATAATGATTACATTGAATATGATATTAATATATAAAGCATGTGACATGGTTCCAGGATCAGAGCTAGTCTATATTTGAATGACCTGAAGGTGTGTTAACATTCAAGGAAGCTAAAGCTGCAATCTAGGAAAGGCGGTTCTTGGCCTTCTAAGTACTTGGAAAATAGTCCACCTGTGAATTATATGCAAAATCACCCTGATCGCCATATAGAAGAAAGTATAAAATAGGCTTGTATAAATCATTTGGTGGGATTTCAAAGCATTGGAAAGTTGTGGGAGTACTTTGGAACATCTGCTTCATTGACCAGATCTGGAGGAGTGCTCAGAGCCCTGTAAAATAACTTGCCTAGCTTTAGTACAAATGCTAGGACTGCATGGTTACTTTGGATTCTGTTCCAAAGTACTGAAGAGAATACAAGACTGTAAATACAGTACCCCACCCACAAGTCTTTAAAGTAGATATTTCATGAATCCAGGAAAAAGGTGCCGCTGCTTTAGATGCTGTGGGCTTCACATTCCTATATATTCAAAAACAGTGCATAGTCCTAACAAACATTATTATTTAATGAATTTAAGTTGTTGCCACTGCTTTGAAGTTAAATTCAGCTGTATGGATGCCTCTTTCTTTTCTGTGTAATTTATACCTCTATCTCAGTGGTTCCCAAACTTCTGGGAGTTGAAGTCCACAAGTCTTAAAGTTGCCAAGTTTGGAAACCACTGCTCTATCTTGACTGGGAATGCTGACATCATCTTGGCCACTCCCACCCAGTCACATGGCCGGCAAGCCACTCCCACCTGGTCACATGGCTGGCAAGCCACTCCCCAAAGCAGACCAAACCCACAGAGTAGGTTCCAAAAATTGTTGAAACCCACCACTGATACAGTGACAGAAAAGTGACTTCAGCGTTCCTGTCTTGCAAGGTGAATTTCAGGTCATGAGTTGTGATTTTTATATGCTTTTTTTAGTAAGGTATCTGGCTGAGCTTAATTCTAGACCTAAGTGCTTTCAGAGTGTGAAAGTCAAAAGTACCGCATTCTAGCCAAATCTGTTTTCCCATATCATCCCTCAACAAAGCCCATTTTTACAAAGCTCTCTTGCTCTTCGTTTTTTTCATTCTGGCTAGGACAGGCATCTGCCAATTGTCCCATGCCCTGAGCAAATCTTCTAGGGGAGTCCTAATTGTCACCTTCGAACTGCCACTTCCCTTGTTCCCTATCAGATATGGGACTTATTTTGGCTCAGTCAGGTACAAAAAGAAAAAAACTTCCATCTAGCAGTTTGTGGACGAAAAAGCGTCCAGGAAAGACTCTGGTTCCCTTTAGAGTACGGGCACTCCCCTCGCAGGGAACTCAAGCCAATGGTTTTCAGACCCATCGTGGGTCCAGGAAGACCAACTGCTTTTCCTTTAAGCAGTGAGTATGGCATCTCCTTTCCTGCCACCTGCTTTCCAATCCCTTGCGGAACTGGAATGACCTTCTGCCCCCTACGCAATGAGTACTCGCACTTAGAACTTGGCTCTGCTTTTGGGTTTTCACGGGACAAAACAACAACAATAAAAAAAATTCCTTCAATCACAGCCCGCTCAAATTTTCCTCTTATGCACAGAAGATCCCACACTCTGATGACCCTCCCTTGCTTTCCCTGTTCTGTTGGTCACAGCTCGGAGGAGCTAGCCACAGGCAGGAATGTGGCTAGAGGTCAAACAGAGAAATGAGATCCAGCTGTTGTCCAAGGGTGAAGCCACTCACGCACAAGCTCACTCTTACTCCCTTTTTCTTCCCTTGACCCAAATAAACTGATTTCCAGCAGTACTCACCTACTTTCTGGTAGCTGTTGAGCACAAGACTCAAAACTCCCTTAACTACCCAGTGCCTCTCTGGCAGGGTCCATGGATCTTTTCCCTCGGATAAAAGAAGACTGTGCCAGCTGGGTTGGTGATCTCTGGGCCCCATCTGAGTGGCTGGGTTAGCTGGGAGTCCTACCGTGGTCGCCAAATTATCAGAATAATTTCCCAGTCTGTTCCAACTGGGAAAAGCCGATGATGAAGGAATCAAGAATAGTGAGCTACGGAAAAGCAGGTCTTTAAAAAAATCTTCATTACAGGTAAGCACTATAGTGACAGAAAAGTGACTTCAACATTCCTGCTTTGCAAGGTGAACTTTGGGTCATGAGTTCTGATTTTTATATGCTTTTTCTACTCTAAGGCTATGGGAATTGATGGTTTCTTCCTTTGTGTTTAATGGTTGTCTGGAGTTTCCCTTCCTGCTTTTAGAGATACTCCTTTTTTCTAGTTTCTATTTTGGGAGTTAATCCCATCACAGGCAGCAAGGAGTTCCTGGTGAGCTATGTTAACTGAGTTTCTCAATTACTTAGGCTTGGTTTCCTGGCGCTTGCCTTTAGGCAAGCCTGGAGCCTATTGTTTAAATTGCAACATTTTACGAGGTGTTAAGTGGTTCTTGGCTGTGTGCCCAGAAGCCTAGCTAAGGACTTTCTCTGTTGCCTGAGAGAGAGAGAAAGGGAAAAAAAGGTGTTTCCCCATATTATTGGGGTAAAATATGATGAAAATATGAGAGTTTTGTCAGGGTGGAATGTGCCATAGTAAATTTCCGTCACTAGAAACACAAGTATACAGAAAAACCACCCATACTTCATAGGTGCTCCACTACCAAAGCCACAACCCAACCTCCCACAAGAGAAGCTGTTTAGATGAGCTCAAATACACTGCACAACTAAAATGAATTACACTGTCATACATCAAGAATATCTCAAATACCACTAACAGACTACTATAACCAAATGAAATCAGCGTAGCAAATAAGCCAACAAAAGCCCTTCAAAACATCCTAAGCAAACCAAAAAACACAGCAACCCCAGAAGAAAAAACAGGAGTCATCTATAAGATACAACGTAAGAATTGTAACAACCACTATGTAGAACAAACAGGCAGAAGATTAGCAGTCAGGAAACATGATGAAAATTCTTTAATTTCACAACATATAGACAGATTAAATCATAGTTTAAATTGGGAAAATGTGACAACCCTAAACCAGGCCAAGTCCAAAAATGCCAGGGAATTTCTAGAAGTCTGGCACTATGATAAATTAGCCATCAATAGACAGACAGACATTAATATCTATGGACTATGCAAGAGACAATCAACCAGCCCAAAGGGGAACAAAAAGACTCAAGCACCTCTCCACCAGCAATCAGCAACTCAGAGGAGCATAGATTAACTCCAAGGTTAACATTAGGCCAATCAAGTAAACAATACCACAATCAAGAAACTGCTAAAGAGCAAACAGCCCAGCCAACGAATCTCTACAACCACCCCGACCAATTAGCCACTAGAATATAAACTAACAGCAAACAGCACTCTTACTAGGACTGATGATGTTACCTAGTTTGGGTAATGAGATGTCTGCAAGAAAACAAGCAAGTTCAGAGACCCCTCAGTGTTAACTATTGTAAAGAAGGTATAACTATTCTCTATGTCTCTATATTTTTTCTGTAATTTTTGTATTTTATTCACTAAAACAAAATAAACTGCATGCTGCTTTTTATACAAGGTATTTTCATATGTTACAATATGTGAAACTAACCTGTTGATACCTGCAGCATTAACCAGATAGCGTATATGACCTAATTTGTTCTCTATTTCTTTAAATGTTTTTTGGATGGCGTCTTCTTTGGTGACATCACAACTCAGTGCAAGATGACCTGCTGTGTGGAAATGAAATTCATGATGACATGTAAATTACTCCAATTTTAAACAATTTAGCAAATTTCCATTAAACAATGGGCTGTTTTAGTAGTTCCACATGCTACAGTACTGTATATGTGAAAAAAAATATCAACACTTACTTACCTCCTAATCTATCGACAGTAGCTTGAGCCCTGTCCAAATTTCTTGCTATAACAGCCAGGCAATATCCTTTCTGTGCTAGGTGCTGTGCGACAGCCTGACCAATTCCTCGAGAACCTCCAAAAATGGCACAAACCTTTGACATCTCCAAAATATAATTGACAAATAATTACTATTATTGATAGTTAATAGACATATATTGCTCCTATATATGAAATAAAAACTTCCTGGTTTTACTTCTGCAGTTATTTAGAACAGATATTATAAAATCTGTTCCAAAAATGGAGTAAAAGGGATTATCATCAACATGTAGGTAGCTGACAATTTACAGATTAACCGTGTTGGAAGGGACCATGTAGGTCGTTTTTCTTGATTATTGAGTCTAATGAATTCTGATTCCATTCAGATTTGGAAATATTGCCACATTTAATTTCCAGTGTAGCAAAAGTAAGGCACTGAGTCTTAGAGATAACATTTAAGTGAAATATTCCTGTTATCCCATACTTTGAGATTATGTCCAAGTCTTTTTTGCCAAGCATCTGAATACTGATCACGTGACCATGGAGATGTTGCAGCAATCATAAGTGTAAAAAACAGTCATGTCACTTTTTCAGTGCCATTGTAACTTCGAATGTTCACAAAACAAACTGTTATAAATTGAGAACTACCTGTATTTAGCATTTTAAAGAGTTAAAACTGCAAGAGGATATTAACGATTATTCATTAAATTCAAAGGACTTCTGGTGTATTTAGGTGACATTTTAATATACACCAAAACAAAAACGGAGAATGTAAAACTTGTTTAGGCAATCCTAAACAAACTCTGCCCACTAAGCTTTATGCAAAGCTGTCTAAATGTGAGTTCCACAAGGATAAAGTAGACTATGTGGGATACCGGATATCCCATGAGGGCATGGAGATGGATCCAGAAAGTACAAGCAGTGATTGACTGGGCTCCTCCCCGCACTTGCAAGCAACTGCAGAATTTCCTGGGGTTTGCAAACTTCTATCGACAATTTATCCCGGCTTTTGTGCAAATTGCATTTCCCATCACTAATCTTTTGAAAACAAAAGGGGAAACAAGCCAAAGCTGAGGCAACCCTTACACTGGACTATGGAATGCCAGGCAGCATTTGAGAAATTGAAACAATTATTCTCAGCTGAGCCAATCTTTTTTTTAATATTTTTTTATTTTTAATTTAAAACAAACACAACATCCTTCTTTACATGCTAAGAAAGTGTATCAGTTGGTTACAAAAAGACTTTCGTGCATCTCTTCCACAGTCAACAAACATAATTCATATTGACTTAAGCATTTTAACTCAAATATTTATACATGTCACCATCATCACATCTCCATTTTCATCTGACTATAATTGTTTAAGTGCCCTTCATCATAAAATATGCCAAAACTTAATACATAACCACATACTGGCCTTTCAATTATTATTTCTGAAATCCTCCACTAATACTAAATCCTTATGTCCTATTCTAGCTAAAGATCCATAATATTTAATAACAAAGTTTTCTAATCCTCCTTTCCAAATCACTGTCTAAAATTTACATCGTTTCCTTATGATATACCCATATCTATATATACGTTGTTATTTTTATCCCTCCTTTATTTTACTATATCCTGTATCATAAAATTTTCCCCTAATAATCAAAACTTTAACTGTATTTAACTTGGTTCTTTTTTTATTAACCTTTATATATAATCCAAAGGGATTTCTAATCTTCCTTATATGGATACTATTCAATATTCATATCCAATTATACTCATCATAACATTACACATTGCATACATTAGTAACATTATCAATTATTTATTTAAACTATATCTATTGTCAATAAATTTCACTATGTTTAACTAGTTTTAAATTATATTCTCCCATCTATCAACCTGTATCTTTCCAATAGCAAAACAGTCTCATATCTTCTGCCAATTGTGGTGCCAGTCCTCTAATCATCTCCTTGATCAACTTTGTATGGACTCCTAGCAACTCCTTGCTTATAAGTCCTCATGTAATCCTGATGCCCTTCTTCTGTTTCTTTAGTCATCTTATCTTTGATTGTCAGTAGTGTTATCAAAGCTATTGCTAATGAAATTTATCTCTTTAAATCCATAGATTCTTTGGTTTTTTCTTCCTTTGTATCTTGCCCTCTGGGATAAATTTCCCCTCCATTTAATTCCTCTTTCAGTATTCCACTCTTTCCATTTTCAGGGACAAACCAATCACCATAAATATCAGCAAATTTAATCTCTTTATATTCATTTTCCACTTTGATTTTTTGGGTTTTAACCACTACGTTTTCCATTTGATAAACATCCTCAACTTCATCATATTTTGCTATTATATGCTCTAAGATTTCCAGCTTCTTCTCTATACTCTCATATGTATTTGATAATTTCTGTATTTCTGAAAATATCTTTTGCAAGCTTAAGATTTCTGTTTGCTTTTGAAATTGTTCCATTCTCTCCAGCTAACAAAAGCATAGTTTCACAAAGGTGCTTTGTTTTCACTTTTCTCTGATTAAAGATATACTTCAAAGGGACATCTATATGCTTCCCTTCTTATCACTCTCTATAACCAAGCAGTGAGACCTTGTAGTGCCAAGCCAAAACAATCAGCGAAGGAAAAAGTGTTCCATTTCCAATACACAAACCTTCCAGCCTCCAAGTAGCAGTGTTATTGTTGCAAATTTCCTTATTTCTTTTTGTATCTTTTTGTATTTCAAGTTAGAAAAAAGAGTCCAATTTTTAAATGGGTTAGAAGAACATCTACAGGAATGAAAGAGGAAAATTTTAGACCATAGGTTACAGAGAATAATAAAAGAAAAAAAAATAGAAGAAGAAAACTTAATCCATTCGTTTTAAAAGGCTTGCATAAATTCCATCCATGAAGATAGCATTTAAAAAGTAAGATAACCATTGTCCAAAATCATTCCAAATTTAATTCTACCGCTTGATTCTTCTGTTCTCCAATTTTAATTAATTTTAGGTTTTTTATAGGTAGTCTCTTTTTAAAAACAGTAAAAGAAATAGGAGTGATATGATAGCAATGTTCCAATATTTGAGGGGCTGCCACAAAGAAGGGGTCAACCTATTTTCCAAAGCACCAGAAGGCAAGACAAGAAGCAATGGATGGAAACTGAAAGAGAAAAGCAACCTAGAACTTAGGAGAAATTTCCTGAGAGTAAGAACAATCAGTCAGTGGAACACCTTGCTTTAGGTTAAGAAAGACTATTTGGAGGGACTATGGGAAATAGTGGTAAACATCAGAGAAGCAAGGTATGAGGGTAAAATGCATGCGGAACGATTTATGTTGTTTAAATGCAAGGCACGAGGGTAAAATGCATGCGAAATGATTTACGTTGTTTAAATCCTATTAGAAGGGAAAGCTTGATGAGATTATTTTAAAATAGAAGGCAAATTGATTCTTGTGTAAAGTAAATGTGGAATGATCTATGCTGCTTAATTCTTATTAGAAGGGAAAGTTTGGTGAGATTATTTTGAGCTAGATTGTATACCGATGTCTGCATAAATTTGTATAAATTTTTATTTGAATATAAGGTTAGCTTGATGAGAGTATTTTAAGATAGAATGTAAACTGATTCTTGTGTAAAGTATTATTTGAATATGTGGAATGATTCACGCTGCTTAAATCTTACTAGAAGGGAAAGCTTGGTGAGATTATTTTGAGCTAGATTGTAAACTGATGTCTGCACAAATTTGTATAAATTTTTATATGAAAATAAGGTTAAGGAAGATGAACTGGAGAGTCTACAGGAGGTTGGGGTAAATAACAAAGAAGCAAGAGACGAGAATAGAATACATATAGAATGATTTATACTGTCTAAACATAAATAAAGATGGGGGGCTGAGCTTAATACAAAGAGTTCTTTTTTTCTTTCTTTTTCCTTTTTTTCTTTTCTTTTCTTTTCCTTTTTATAATTTGTAATTTCTTTTTATCTAATTTTTTTTATATATATTACTTTTATTTTGAATTCATACGATCATAAGATACTTTAGAAGGGGTTTAACAGAGGGCAGTGCCAGGTGTGGGCCCTGGGAAGTCGGGGGGGACTAGGGATGGGGATTTACGGGGGGTGGGTGGGTGGGTGCTCATATAGTTTCAATAAGAAGAAGAATGCACTTGTATACGGTTGTTCTTTCTTTTTTTCTTTTCTTTCTTTATATTTTTTTTCCTTGGTTTATTTATTTTTTTATTTCTTTATTTTTTATCATATTATAGCTCAATAAGAGTTGAATAAAGGAACACACCAAGGGGAGAGGTAGAGGGAAAGAAGAGGGAGGAGTAAGGAAGGAGTAAGGGGAATGTAAGGAGGGCGTAAGGGGAATGCCAGGAGAGGGGAGAAAGGAAGGTTTGAGGGGAAAGGGAAGTAGGGAAGGGGAGTGTTAGAGGGAGGAAAGGAAAGTTGGAGGGGAAAGATGGGGTGTATGGAGGATGGAAGTGTCAGGTGGGGTTGTGAATGATGATGAGTTGTGTTTTCTTTTTTATTTTATTTCTTTTCTTATAGCAAATATCCAGTATGTAAGTGACTGTAAAATGGAATGTGAAAATGAATAAAATATATATTTAAAAAAAAAAAAGAAGAAGCAATGGATGGAAACTGAAAGAGAAAAGCAACCTAGAACTTAGGAGAAATTTCCTGAGAGTAAGAACAATCAGTCAGTGGAACACCTTGCTTTCAGAAGTTGTGGATGCTCCAACACTGGAGGTTTTTAAGAAAAGACTAGACAGCTATTTGTCTAAACTGGTATAGGGCACGGGTGTCAAACTCACGTCGTCATGGTGGCATCATGTGATGCATTGGGACTTTTCCCCCCTTCCCTAAACCTGGCATAGGTGTGACCCATCCGGTTCGTGGGTCGGGAGTTTGACAGCCCTGGTATAGGGACTCTTGTCTGGATTGGACTAGAAGACCTCCAAAGTCCTTTACTATTCTATTATTCTGTATCTGTGTGGTTAACTGTCTTACAACTCATATCTTTCAATCCTTGATGACTGAATCATTAGGCTACCTAAAACAAACTACATGTTGCATATTTATACAGTCCTCCTAAATGTAAACATTGGGTAACCACAGACCACATTTTCCTTGCAATGGTTATGAATTACCTCTGTTTGGAATGAAATTTGAAATTATAAGTGCAGCAAAGGGCGTGGATGACAAAGCCATTCATTGTCTTGCCATTGTCAATATTTGCCATTTTTATTGAACTGTAAACAACCGTATAATTAGTGGATTTAATATTCAACTAAGCTTGTTCACTACCAGAGGCATTATTTCTTTTCTTCAAACATCAAAAAGCAGAATAAACAATCAACAATACTATAACCTGAACTGGATGAAATAACAAACCAGTTTTTTTATTGTTGATTTGGAACAAGATCACAAAAGGTCCCTGATGGGTCCAGCCAAAGATACAGCTAGCTAAACTTCTTGTTTTCCACAAAGCCTAGCAATATATACAGCTAATCCTTGAGATATGACCATAATGGGGCCTACCCACAATGGTTGCATAACCACTATTAAAGTGAAGTGACTCACTTAACAACCCCCACCATCCCTGCTCTCCCCATTGAATTATTAAATTAACATGCAGGTTATTAAGTGGAGCACAGGTTGTCTTGGAGGTAGAGGAGGGCCTTGGTGGCCTAGCACAGGCTCAGGCCCACCTGCCCCTGCCTTCCCAAGGCCTTCCCCACTCTCCAAGATACCCCCTGTCCTTTCCCACTCTCACTATAACTTCCCAAGCCTTTAGCAATAGCAATAGCAGTTAGACTTATATACCGCTTCATAGGGCTTTCAGCCCTCTCTAAGCGGCTTACAGAGTCAGCATATCGCCCCCACAATCTGGGTCCTCATTTTACCCACCTCGGAAGGATGGAAGGCTGAGTCAACCCTGAGCCGGTGAGATTTGAACCGCTGAACTGCTGATAGCAGTCAGCTGAAGTGGCCTACAGTACTGCACTCTACCCACTGCGCCACCTCGGCTCTGATTCCACTCCACATGGCTAAATACTCGCCTTATTTACCCTTTGAAGAGCTCTGAAGCCTTGCATAGCACTAGAACAGGTCACCTGGTTGCTCAACCACTGGTGCAATTCCAGAATCTTGCTGCAGCGCAGTGCAACTTTTTTAAACCAGCAAAATGGAATGAGTTGTCCCTGGGCTGGGTGGTGGTGACCCAAAAATGGGTCATTTCTGCCCATGCCCGCTTGTGGATGGTTACAAAATGGCAGCTATGAGACAAACTGATTTGTTTTCTTAATGAGGTTTCACAATACTGAAGAATATTGCAGAAACGACTCAGGCGACCGAGCAACAAAGTGACTTGTTTCCATTCTATGAATGCTCCAGGTTCCAACTTTTCAAAAGATAAATGAAGATGAGTATGTGGGATTGGTATGATGGGAATCAGGCCTACAGCTGGTGGGGAGCCATCAGAGGAAAATGCTTGCAGGGCCGGGAGGGGGAGAAAGATAAGATTGAGAGGCACTGCAATATTTCTGTGGTCAAATATTGGCAAATGAATGTGTGTCCTGCAACAGCTATAACTTCAGGTTCGGTCATAAATAGCAGAGCCAGACACATAGAACAGTGGCAATGCTCAGAGATTACAGGATTTGTATTTCAAAATATTACCCATATATATTTCTTGGAAGTGTTTACTAAGAAATACACAGCACAGCAACGTTTTAAATAGTTGATTTCTGGCTGAGGATATTTAGATATTTAGATCAAGGAAGCTATTTTTCTTTGTGCTAAAAGAAACAGTTTGATGTTAATTTTATAAACTAGTTATTTTGTTACCTATTAACTGAATGCTACCAATTTCTAAATCACAGAGCAGTGGTCCTAAATCCGTTAGGATTCAATCTATTTAATCTGCGACCATCTTCCCCAATCTGGCACCCTCCCGCTGTCTTGAAGAACTAGCCAGCCCTGTGTTGGTTGCAGCGATGGAAACGAGATCCACCTCATTCAGGTTAGAACTTAAATAGCAAAGTATAGTTAAGCGGTTCCTGCAGCGCCGCACAACTATTTCCAGTAAAAGTACCACCTTCTTTGTTGTCAGTCCTGGAATTGAAATTCAAGGCGAGCTTTTCGAGCCCAGATGTGCTTTTCGCCCATGCTATGGCCAACAGTGCTTTTGCATCTGGTTAGCCTACAATGTAACACTCAAACTCGTGATTCTCGCCGCCCGAGAATCACGTTCTCCAAACGCAGCGTTCCACTCAAGGGGCGATGACACGAAGCTGCAGCAGAGATGCAACCTGGCAGCAAAAGCCACAACCCCGAACACGAACGGCACGTGACCACCGACCGCGGCAATTGTACCTACCGCCTAAAGCAGCGGTCTCCAACCTTGGCAACTTTAAGACTTGTGGACTTCAACTCCCAGAATGCTGGCTGAGGAATTCTGGGAGTTGAAGTCCACAAGTCTTAAAGTTGCCAAGGTTGGAGACCTCTGGCCTAGAGCACGCAGGGCGGAAGAGCGGACAAGGGGGCGGGGGGGGGGGGAAGCTGTGGGCTCGGCGAGTGGGCAGGGGTGATCACGTGACCGAGACGCGGCCAATGCTGGCTGGGCCTCGGGTCGTTTAGTCGCCCTTAACCAGCGAGCGCCTCTCTAGTCTGCTTCCTGGAAAGCGAAGAGAGTCGATTGGAAGCTTTCTCGAAGTCCCTCCTCTCTGGAAAAAAAACAGTCCCTCGGCCGTGATTTATTTCACCCAGAGTGGGCGGTCCTTAGCTTGCAAGAGGCGTGACCATTATTTGAGAGACTTCCCGGACTGACATCTCTTCAGCACCGTCTTCTTTTTAGTTGCGGTTAGCGAAGCCCGCAATGTGGCTGTTGCAATTGTTTTGTTCGCCTTGTGTTCAACTGATATTAGATTTTTTTTTAAATAAATCATTTTGTGGAATTAGCAATTATTTTACTTATTGACAGCGTTCAAGCGCTTCTCACGTTGTTAAATGCTGTTATTTATGGTTACAAGGTTAATGGACGATTTCAATGAATCATTTATTAGATTTATATTACACCTTTCCTTCTGGAGCTCAGGGCAGCGCACATGATATTTGTCCATCTTATTTTCCACACCACAAAAACCCAAAGGCATCTACTGAGTTTTTAGAGCCAAGGATGGAGTACACTTGAATCTCCTTCATGCAATCCAATCTTAATCCCATCCACTTTCAGAAAATGGTCTTGGCATGCCTTGCAAGCCTGCTGAGGTCTTCAAGCAGACAAAAGTTCCATTGGGCAACATCTGTAAATCAAGCTTTTTTAAAATGTGTATTTGCATCGTAGTGCATCAAGCTATCAATTGATTAAAAGAAAGGAAAAGGTTTCTTTTTAAAATGTATATGTAGTTTTCTCATTATTAGGGCAAATACCAGTTATATTCTCTTGTAAGATTTTGTTCTAACAATTCTGTTCAAAATATATACGATAAAGCATTTTCATTTGATTCAGACAAGATTTTTAAACCATTGTCAATCAAATAAGGAATAATGGCCTGCTAAGTTTTTAGAGTTGTTAGATGCAAACACTAATCCCTAAATAGTGGATTTAAAATAAACACATCTTAGTATTCAATATGACTTAACAAGATAGCAATACAGTAATTACTAGAGGTCCTAAAACTATTTAAAAATACATGCATACATATGTGTGTAAGTATGTATATATGTACATTTCTAATTACTGATAATTGCAAAGCCACTAAATGATATGACTGCTCATATTTCATGAAAAATATCTCTTCAGATTTCAGAAAGCTTGAACAACTTGCTGACCTTTTCCAAACAGACTAAGAAATTGGAGTCAAATAGTTAAAGAATTGTCACTAGCTTTCAGAATACGTCAAAAATGTATTCTGTTAACTAATTATGTGATGCTGTGACTTAATAAGCTACTGTATAAGCAATTATGTCAACTTCAACTTGTTAAACAATATGGATGTAAAAAGAAATGTTCATCAAAGAAAAGAAACAGAACCAAGATAACTTTAGGGCATGGATTAATTTGTGTTGGAAAGGGACATTGTTAATTTATGAATGCAGTAGGAATAATAATAGAACCCAGGATTTTTCCTATGTAAAAGGCAAAAACTAAAGAAAATTACTTAATTACACTTTAATTATGCTCCATCATGCTTTGTGAAAACCTTGCATACAAAATTAACATTTTAATACATCTGTAAAATAATGTATGTTGCCAATCAAATGAAACAACTACAGAATCAAAAGGAACATTTCTTTTGATTTTAAGAATTCCTTATTAAAAATAAGGCAGCAAGGAAAATATTTTAAATTGCATTCATAATATAGCAAGAATAGCCAATTTGTATAATAAATGTACTTTTAGAAATATTCAAACACATTTTTCCACAGAATTACAGCAGCTGTTGCAATTTATACTTTCCTTTACAATTGATCCATGTTACTGAGTTCGAAAAGTTTACTTTGCGTGTAGTACAGAGGAATTTTGTGCATTTATCAATTGATCCTAAGTGTATTTACTTTAAAATAAGTGTTATTTAGCATTCTTTAGATTAGATTAGATTAGTTTGGATCGGATCGGATCGGATTAGATTTCTTTATTGGCCAAGTGTTTGTCACAAGGAATTTGTCTCTGGTGCATAAGCTCACAGTGTACATATAAACAAGTAACCGGTCATAGATAACTTGGTGCCACTAACTCGAGGCAGCCAGCTGGGGACAGACTTTTCACCACCACTGAGTCCCCACTGCCAAGTTGCTGCCACCATCTCTTTGCAGGACATCTCAACACTGGAAATTCGCTGTGGGGACAAATCGCTGCGGGTGCTGGGTGGAAAGCCGGGTGGGTGAGTGAGTTGTCAGAGGTGGGCGGTAATGGGTGGAGTGGATGATTTCATTGTGTTTCTGGTAATGTGCAGAGTGCATTTGGATGGTCACAGCAATGTTTCCCCAAAACGATACAGATGCTGTCCAAAGAGTAAAGCTGAGACAAGGTTTTTTTTCCAGTTTAGACTCCAAATTTTCCTGTCCACACAGTCCCATTTACTTGGTGCATCGGACCCACAGCTAAATGCAGCTGCAAACTGCAATCTACTTGATGGGCAAGGATTTGAATGCAACTCAAAACAAGTCTTATTAATTTAAAAAAAAGTTGACATCCCACCCCATTGCTTCCCAAAACTGCACTTATTTTCAGAGCAAGACACCCTCAAAGATTAAGCAAAAAACAACAACACCTTGCAGAGCAACAGTGTGGGTTTCCCATTTTGACACACACACACACACACACACACACACACACACACTGCCATTGCCTCCGCCCATTGCCTTCCACTCCATTCACCAAATGGAATGCCCTGTCCACAACCATACCCAAACTGCCCATTCAGTTTTTAGGCCAGAGCCAATTCCCGCTCATTGCCCATCCAACGCCTGTCCACCCATCACCATCCCCCTCTGACAGCCCACTTGCTCACCTGCCCCCCCCCCTTCCAGCTCTCCAACCAGTGCCCCTAGTGAGTTGTTCCTACAGCAAATTTCTGGTGTTGAGATATCCTGCAAAGAAATGGCAATGAATTGGCAGAGGGGACTTGGTGGTGGTGAGAAGTTGCCCCCAGCTGGCCATGTCAAGCTAGCAGTCGAGTCATCTCATTCTGCCAAGGGAGTGATAGACTGTAGGAAGTTAAAACCCACCCCTCTCCTAGAAAAATGAAATATCCTAGGAAATATTGAAAAGGCAGAATATTATGTTTCCCTGGATGTGAAAAAGGAGAAACATTTTAAAGAGAAACTTCCTGCCTCCCCCCATTTTTGTCAATGGGCCATTAAGATGCCAAACCAGTCTATTCACATAACAAGGACTCCACCCCATCAACTCCAGGGTGATGGAATCAAGGCATGCTAGTATAAGCCCTTTACCCAACAAACCACATGGTATCTGAGAATTCAACCAAACCTGGGCTCAGACTAGTGAGTTGTCCCTGCATGGCCCCATGTGAGTCTGACAACCAATCAGAATACATTTCTTGCACACGAACAGAAGGCAGATAGGTGGGGCTGAACAGATTATAAAAAGCCCTGAAAGCCCCTCCCTCAACCCTTCTTCTTCTTCAACCAACACCTGGAAGCATGTGATCACCTTTTTCCCCAGGACCTCAAGCCATGCAGTCCTGCCCACCATTAAACCATCTTTCTAAGCAGCCTCCATGCCTCCAGTGTCTTTTTCCCCACTTGGAGCCAAACCCAGAAGGACATTTCTTCCAACAAGACCAACCACTGAGCTGAGTGAGGGGAAGGAATAGATGGGCCCATTCCTATATAAATCACCAGGGCCTGACAGATTACATCCCAGAGTTTGAAGGAGCTGGCAGATGTTATCTCAGAATCATTGTACCATATCTTTCAAAAACCTTGGAGCACACGGGAAGTAATCTAACATCAATACTTGGGAAGATCCTGGAAAAGATAATCAAAAAACAGATCTGCAAACAACTAGAAGCAAATAAAGTTATAACTAGTAGCCAGCACAGATTTGTTAAAAACAGACCCAATCTTATGGGGTGTTTGCAAACCAATCTTATTTCATTCTTTGATAAAGTCACTAAATTAGTAGACAAGTGAAATGCTGTGGAGATAGTATACTTAGATTCCAGTAAGACATTTGACAAAGTAGACTACAACCTACTTCTTGGTAAGCTAGAAACATGTGGAATAGACAACATCACCACCAGATGGATTTGTAGCTGGCTGACAAACTGTAGTTCTTAATGGTACCACATCCACATAGAGAGAAGTAAGCAGTGGGTTACCTCAAGGCTCCGTCTTAGGCCCAGTACTCCTCAATATCTTCATAAATGACAGATGAGAAAATAGAAGAGGAACTCATCAAATTTGCAGATGACACTAAACTGGCAGGAATAGCTAACACCCTTGAAAAAAAATGAAAAAAAAGGAGCTGACAAAAAAAAAAGCATTGCAAAAAAAAAAAACAGCTTTCGTTAGCTTGCAGCTTATTATCAGCAGAAGTTGAGGGTGTGGGACTGCAAGGAGTGAGACAGCTCCCCCTGCCCCCTCCCACATGCACACAAACACACACACACACACTCAAACAACCAAACTGATGGTGGGCTGCAAAGTTCAAATTAATGAAAACTGTTTTTCGTTCCCCGCCGCCTCCTGTCTCACCACCTGGGCGTGCACACAGAGCACAAAGGCTGGCCTCCTGGGTGAAGGACTGTCTGTTCAATTGTTATTAACTGCATCGGGTTTTTCCTTTAATAGGGGTCAAATTATTCTCCAAAGCACCAGAGTGCAGGACAAGAAACAATGATTGGAAACTAAGCAAAGAGAGAAGCAACCCCTGGAATTAAAGAGAAATTTCCTAACAGTGAGGATAATTAACCAGTGGAACAGCCTGCCTTCAGAAATTGTGGGTGCTCAATTGACCAATTGGTGTCACAGTGGGACGGATATGGGCTAACGGAAGCTCCATGGGGGCTTCATGAAACCCAGCCGATATCTGCTTGCCAGGAGACCCTACAGGTTCAAAGCCACCCTGGAGTAGTGGTGAAGAAAGGCGAGATGCTTTGTTAGTCCTGAGGAAACAGCAATTTCTTGTTTGATCCAAAGAAAACTGTCCTGATCAGCAGCAGAGATGACAGGCATTTTTGGCAAGACCAAAGCTGTGACAACTGGGACAAGAAGAATATGTGCTGGAGTGAGTTGTGGACAGTGGACTGAAACTGGGTGATAACTTTCAACTTCTATATTAGAGACTTAAACCCAAATAAAAGAACTCTCAAAAAAAGATTCTCGAAAACATTAAGAAAGCAGCGATTTATTACATGGAGAAAGCTCACAGACCTAAAAGTGAAACAAACTATCAAGGGAAGATTGTGAAGCCTTAAAATAAAGGACTGGAGTGGAACTGCTAGCAGTGTGAAAAGGGATTTAATTTGTTGGTAATATTGCTTGATTATTGGAAGAATTCATCCAAAGAAAGAGGAATTTTGCTTTTTATCTTTCTTACCCCTCTCACACACACACACAGTTTACCGTTTAAAGCTGGATTTTAGAACAAGGCTACCATCTACTGGTCAAAGAAGATATTATATTAGTACTTTGTGGGAATAATCTTGAACTAAGAATTACTTGATATACTGCAAAAATAACAAAGAGGGGTAGTGAAAGACAAACTCCTGGAAGTCCTTTTTATTTTGGTCCCATATCAATTGGAGTTTTGGCTGCCTGGAAGTATTAGGGGGGCATTTGAAGATTTTTAAGGCAAGGTGGATTACAATGAACAAGAAACATTTTTGAAACTATTTATCTGACTTGGCAGATTTAAGGCATTTGGGGAAATATGGTGGCCCAATTTGGAAAACTAAGAAGAAAGAAGAAAAAATGAATAAGACTTAAAATTTGGAAAATTCAGAGGGTATGAATTGGAAAATTTTAAGGATTATAAATTTAGGGCAGTTTAAGGAACAGTTCCAGGACTATGTAAATTTTATTAATACTGGTGTGTTTGGTGATTTTGGACAATTGGAATATTGAAACTCTGGTGTAATATTGAACAAGTATTAGTGTAATATATCAGCACAAAATGGCTCAGCAGGAGAAAACAAAAGCAGTCTATAAAGTTGATGCTTCAATGTATTAAGGAATGTGGGAAGTTATCATCCAGCCCTCTCCCAGAACCCAACTAAACCTGGATTCCAAACACAGCCCAGAGAATTGCCCCTGCATGGCCCTATTGGAGTCTGACAACCAATCAGAATACATTTCTTACACAGGAACAGGAAACAGAAAGGTGGGACTAAACAGGTTATAAAAAGCCTAGCAAGCCCCTCCCTCAGCCCTTCTCTTCTTCTCCACCAACATTGAAGCATGCGATCACCTTTTCTGTTCAGGGCTCAAGCCATGTGTTTATTTGATGTTGTTGTTGATGTTTATTTTATTTATATGCCGCCCTTTTCCCCCGAAGGGGACTCAGGGCGGTTCACAACTCAAACCAGGGAAGGGGTGATACAAACAAAATTAAAAATGACACAGAACAATGCATAATTTAAAACACACGACAGTCATACCATTTGAGACGGGGGCAACGGTTCTTTAGCCCCAGGCCTGTCGGAACAGCCAGGTTTTAAAGGCTTTGCGGAAGGCCTGGAGGGTGGTGAGGGTTCGAATCTCCACGGGGAGTTCGTTCCAGAGGGTCGGAGCAGCCACAGAGAAGGCTCTCCTCCGGGTAGTCGCCAGTCGACACTGGCCGGCGGATGGAATTCGGAGGAGGCCTAATCTGTGGGATCTAATCGGTCTAGTGGAGGTAATTGGCAGCAGGCGGTCTCTCAAGTACCCAGGTCCAATACCATGAAGGGCTTTATAAGTGACGACTAGCGCCTTGAAGCGTATCCGGAGACCAATAGGCAGCCAGTGCAGCTCGCGGAGGATAGGTGTTACGTGGGTGAACCGAGGTGCACCCACGATCGCTCGCGCGGCTGCATTCTGGACAAGCTGGAGTCACCGAATGCTCTTCAAGGGCTGCCCCATGTAGAGCACGTTGCAGTAGTCCAGTCTAGAGGTCACAAGGGCGCGAGTGACTGTTGTGAGGGCCTCCCGGTTCAGGTAGGGACGCAACTGGTGCACCAGGCGAACCTGGGCAATGTGGCCCTGTCCAACAATAAACCACCTTTCCAAGCAGCCTCCATGTCTCCAGTGTCTTTTTCCCCACTTGGAGCCGAACCCAGAAGGACATTTCTTTCATCAGGAAGATATAACAAGATAAGGAGATGATGGAATTGATGCAAGATACAGTGAGATTAGGAAAAACACAGCAAATGACAATAAAAAATGAACAAAATGTTCAGAAAATAGAGGAGAAACCAGAAAGTGTTGAGGAAAAAGCAGAGAAAATAATTTTAAAAATGATACAACTAGACAAAAAGATGGAAGAGACAACAATAATTTTGAACACACAACAAATAGAATATTTTTTAAGAATTCAAAATAGAAAGGACAATAAAGAGAAAGATTCTTTAAAAATGATGGGGAAATGGGATGGGTATTCTAGAGATCCAACAGCAAGAATCAGATGCTGTGGTAATGAAAATATTTAGATTAAATAAAAATGGCAAAAGGCATTGTAAGATACCAGAGAAGAAGCAGGACAGATTCACCAAAATGTTAATAAGAGTTGAAATCCTAAAAAGGGCAAGAGATGATGGATAGACATAGAATACTTTTCAACGGATGGTTATTCTAATAACTGTTAGAAAAAATAAATAGAAAATAGAAATTGGGAAAATAATATTAGATATAAAGGTAAAGTTCCCTTCACACATGTGCTAGTTGTTTCCAACTCTAGGGGGCGGTGCTCATTTCTGTTTCAAAGCCGAAGAGCCAGCACTGTCTGAAGACGTATTTGTGGTCAGTGGCTGGCGTGACTAAATGCCAAAGGTGCACAGAAAGCTATTACTTTCCCACCAAAGGTGGTTCCTATTTTTCTACTTGCATTTTTACACGATTTCGAACCACTAGTTTGGCAGAAGCTGGGACAAGTAATGGGAGATCACTCCGTTACGCAGCACTAGAGATTCGAACTGCCGAACTGCCAACCTTTCTGATCGACAAGCTCAGGGTCTTAGCTACTGAGCCACCGCTTCCCTAATATTAGGCATACTGAAATATAATAGAACATATTATGATTACTATGTATACACAAATATTAGAAGTTGAAAAAGTATGATTATGTATATTTAAATGATAATATCATTATTGGAATTGTATGCAAATATATTGACCCAGATAATATACTGTTCACTAAGCACTTATGGATGTTAAAGAGCAACATTAGAAATAAATAAAAAAGGAAAGAAATTGTGGGTGCTCCATCATTGGATGTTTTTAAGAAGAGACTAGACAGTCACTTATATGAAATAGTATAGATTCTCCTGCTTAAGCAGGGAGCTGGACTAGAAGACCTCCAAGGTTCCTTCCAACTCTATTCTATTCTAACTATATTCTATTCTAAGATCGAGCAAGTCCAGAGATGGGCAACAAAAATGGTGCAAGGTCAGAAGAACAAAACATATTTTGTTGCACTATATATGAAAAATAAAATACATCTCTACAGAAATAGAGCACAGCAACGATGAAAACTGCCTTGAATGCATTTGGGTCAATATAAAAGGGGGGAAATGACATTGCAATAGATGTGTTCTATAGGTCACCCAACTAAACAGAGGAAATAGATGAACTTTTTGCTAGTCAGTTAACTAAGGTATGTAGGAAGCACATCACAATAGTAATGGGTTTTTTTAACTATCTTGACATCATCTGGCAGACAAACTCTGCACCAAGTGGAAGTTCAAACAGGTTTCTGACAAACCTAGCAGACAATTTGGTCTCCCAAAAATTAGAGGTGAACTAGGGATTAGCCATACTGAACTCAATTCTCGCTAACAGAGATGAAATGATAAAAGGTGTTGAAGCTGAGAGAGATCATGCAATAGGAATTCAACATTATACAAGCACAAGCAGTAGACCAAAGTCAAACTAGAATCTTGGACTTTAAAAGAGTTAATTTTGGAGTGCTCAGCGAGACAGGCGGAAAAAATGTGGGCTCTGAAGAGCCTCACATAAATTCTGTCTGAAAAACCAATGCTAAGATCCATTTTGGATCAGAACTTTTCTGTAGGAAAAGTGAAGAAGCAGCTGCATCTTATTAGATCTAGAGGAGTGTAACAGGTTCCTCGTAGGTCAGAAATTAGTTCTTTGAATCGCCGTCGGGAGAGGCAGCATGGCAACATGGCTACCATCAAGCTGAGGGCTGCTGGCCAAAGCATCTAAGCAGGAGCGGTGTACAAAAGGAATATGAAATCTGATAAGAAGAGTTAATTAACCAACTGACATAAATCAGAATTTGGAAAAGGCAAAGAACCTTGTAAGTATAAATAATATTGAGGGATAGATTGGGATTTTGGTAGAAATAAAAGAAAAAAAGGGGGGGGGGAAATGGTGGTTAAAAATAATCAAGCTCAAAAAGAACTGCTTGTTTTAAACAACTTGGTGACAGAAATGAGAAATACAGAGAATTGACTAACCCATTGAAATACAAACTTTGAATTTGGACTTGAAAAGATTGTGTCCTTAAAAGAGATTAATTGACAATGGAGAACTCTATAAAGGAATGGAAGACGAAAGTTAAAAACATACCAAGGAGACTTGCTTTGTTCGGGTTTTGTCATAATTAAAACATATTTTAAGCAATTCTAATCAATGAGAGATGGAATGTAACAAGGAAAAAAATCAAGAAAAGCACTAGCCTGGATTTAAAACTGGATTTAAAAATATCAAGCTGTATTGCTGGAAATTATCGGCGAAGCATTTGCCAGAGGAAAGAACAAAGAACAAAGAAAGTGAAGTGATTAAGATGCCCCCTCCTTCTCTTCCTCTCCATTTTATCTGAACTGAACTTTATAGCTGGATCAGAGCCTCTCTGTTTTAACTGAACTAGAATATAAGTTAGGCATTCTTAATCTTATGTATTTGGTAGATAAGAAAACTTTGTTCCCCACACAAAAGGATGATTGGAGCGAGCAGTGTTTCGCATCATTGCTTTGCTGTAGAACTTCCAGCTTCAAACTTGCGGGAACATGCAGCTTGGATCCCTTCCAGGCTAAGCCATCTTTCATCGTCAGGATATCCTTGTTATTGTTGAGCCCTGGGTCTGCTGGCAACAACGATTTCATCGCTGCCATCAACTTTTCCTGGCTTTGGGTGGTGACTCATACTTTTGGTAGGAAGAAGAAAGGATGGGGTGAACCACTTCTTCCTTCTTACTGTCGTACTGTGGTTTCCTTGACAAGGCATACGCCAACAAGTTCTTTCCTGCAGGGATGTGCTTCAGTTCGAATTTGAACCTTCAGAAGTATTGTGCCCAGTGAACTTGCTTTGGGGACACTCTTTGAGGGCTTTTGAGAGCTTTGAGGTTTTAATGGGTCGGTCCAGACCTCAAATGGCACATTCTCCTCCAGGAAATGTCTCCAAGTGAGTAGGGCCCACCTGACTACATACGCTCGTGCACACGCCCTGTGCAATTACAGCCCAGAGGAGGATCAAAGCCCCTCTCCAACTGGCCCCTGCTCTCTCGGAGAGCTTCAGAGGGAAGCTTCTGCAGAAGCCCGGGTGAGTGAGAACAAGTTCCCGCTGTTACGAAGTTTCCGATACTGTAATTGTATGGGCTGTGTGCGCGCGCCTATGTTTTCCACGGCATGGAGTAGCAGCGAGACTCTGCGCAGCCACCAACAACTCTGGAGGCCATCCGCGAGGAGTGGGGTTGTCTTCCAGGATGGCCTCCAGAGTAATCATCAGCTGCGCAGAGCCTCGCCACTGCTCCACGCCGTGGAAAACATAGGCGTGCACGCGCACAGCCCGTACAATTGCAGTCTCAGACACTTTGTAATGGCGGGAACTTGTTCTCACTCACCCAGGTTTCTGCAGAAGCTTTCCTCCAAAGCCCTTTGAGAGAGGAAGTGCCAGTTGGGAGAGGGGCTTTTGTGCTGCTCCGGACTGTAATTCTGTGGGGCGTGCACACGCCTTATCTTTTCCACAGAGTGGGGCCATGGCCGGAAGATGAGAAATGCAGACAGAGAGATGCACAGAGAGAGAAAGAGACAGAGAAAAGGAATCAGAGACTGACAGACACACACAGAGAGAGAGAGAGAGACAGAGAGGGGGAGGGGAGAGGCAGACTGGGGAGTGAGATACACAGAGTCACACAAAGTGAGTGATTGAGTGAGAGACAGACACACAAACACACACATACACAGAATGAGAGAGAGGAAGGGAGGGGAGAGAGACAGAGACAGACAGACAGACACAGAGAGTGAGAGACAGACAGACAGACACAGAGTGACAGAGATGGGCGAGGGAAGATAGAGAGACAGATACAGAGAAAGAGAGACAGTTAGACACAGAGAGAATGACAGAGAGAGACAGGGAGGGAGGGAGGGAGGGCGAGACAAAGAGCCACACACAGAGAGACAGACAGAGAGAGACAAAGAGACAGAGAGAGAGAAAGAAAAAAAGAAAGTGGGAGAGAGAGATGAAATAAATAAATAAATAAATAAATAAATAAATAAATAAAGAAAGAAAGAAAGAAAGAAAGAAAGAAAGAAAGAAAGAAAGAAAACTTATGACCACAATTGAGCCCAAATTTTGGTTGCTATGCAAGAGATTTATCAAGTGAGTTTCACCACATTTTCCAAGTTGGCCACATGACCACCGAGCCACTCCCACAAAACAGGCCACACCTCCTTTTGGCTCTCAAAAGAAATTTCAATCGTTGTACTGTTGATATTTGGCTCTGTTGATTAATGAGTTTGCCAACCACTGTTCTAGGGTTTCAGAAAATATCAAGATGTCATTGAGATAGACGAGCACTCCGTGATACAGGTGCTCATGTAGCATCTCATTTATGTACTGCATGAAGACTGCAGAGGCCCCTTGTAGCCCAAACAGCATAACTTTTAATTGAAAACTGCCAAGTGGGCAGTTAAAAGCAGTTTTCCATTCATCTCCCTCTCTGATTCATATGTGGTAATACGCCTCTCTCAAGTCGTTTGGTGAACACCTTGCCTTTAGTCAAGTGGTTCAACATATCTTTCATGAGGAGGAGGGGGTAGGTGTTTTTCATGCATACGGCATTCAAACCCCGCAGATCAATACAGAGATGAACACCACCATCTTTTTTTTCTCTGCAGAGTACTGGGACCGCTATTTTTGACTTCGTTGGTTCAATAAAGCCCTTCAAATTGATGTCAATGTACGTCCTCAATTCTACCATCTCTTTGGGAGTCAGGAAGTACGTTTTGGTAGTCCCAGGTACGAATTCTATTGCACAATAGGTGGGCCAATGAGGGGGAAGATAGTTGCAATCTCCCTCACTGAATACCTCTGCCAAGTCCCAGTACTCTTTTGGTACTTGCTGGATCCCGGGGTTTTTTGCCTCCACTGCAGGGGCTGCAGGCTCTGAGTGGTCTGCTTTATTGGGTTTGATTATCCCAGGGTGGTCCTCTGGCTGCACTGGTGATAACGGCCCAACACCAATGGTCAATTTCCAAATGCCATTCTCTCACTTTATTGTAGGTGTCCACTAGTCCAGACATGCAAGTTCCAAGTTAATTAATTCCTGATAATTAATTCCAGAGCCATGATGAATCTGAGGAACTCACAGTGGCAGCCTATCTGTAACTTTACCAATTCGGTCATTCGTGTGGCTTGGGTTCCCCCAATTAGCATTTCATCTACCTGCTCAAACCAAATGGGATGGGCTAGAGGTCTTGTTGTATAATAGTAAAGCCTAATTGCTTTACTATTGACATGCTGATTAAGCATCGGGTGCAGCCGGTGTCCACAACTGCCTCAACTTCCCCCTCCACCCTGTTTCGGGTACTTGGAGCTTGGCTTTGATGGAGAAAGACGGACGGGTGCACTCACCATCAGGTCGTCTACGCTATTCTCCTCCTCGGAGGTGGAAGGGGTTTCCCCATCGATTGGACTTTTCATCCCCTTAGGTTGGGGATCAGCTTTCTTAGATTGTTGGCCCAGATGGCTCTTTTCCAGTGGCTTCTGGGCCCTTCTCTTTATCGCGTTGGCGGTGCGTACTCGTGAGAGATTGGGGATAGAGCCAGGCACTTTGATGCTCTGTGGTCTGGTTGACCCCAACGGTAGCATTTTATTGCCCCCCCCCCAGAGGGAAGGAACCTGGTTACATCTTTTAACTCAGGAGCCACCTCGTCATGGAGCTCCACTATCCACATTGCAGCTTCCCCCTCACTCATCCCTTCTGCTATTGTCAAGATTAATTCTCTATTGGAAGGTGGGGCAAGATTCTGATGGGACATTGCAGGTGGGACTGGAATCGGGGGGGGGGGTGTCAATCCCTGGGGTTGTCCCTGCCCAGTTGTCTGAAATGGTGTCATCTGCTGAGGGAGGGCAGGCATCCATTGGTATCTCTCCCATCCATGACCTGGGAAGAAAGCCCACTGCTTTTCTGCCACATGGCCCAGGATTTTCTGGAGCTCTGCAGATCTTCGAGAGGTAAGTGAGCAATGACAGGGAATTGGTGCAAAGGAAGCAAAAGCAGCTGTAGCATGAATCTTAGTGAATGGGAGGATGCCTTGAGTGTCCGGAGGTAGGTGGTCTTGTTCCTGCACCAGGAACATAGTCTTTCCCGTCCCTAGATACTGTACCCCATGTATACTTAACGACCCATGGATTCAATTAATGATTGCAATGGGGGAATCAGGGAGGGGGCTCATTCATTTAACGTGATTCACTTAACATTGTGACCATAATGGGCAAGCTCCATTACAGTTAGAACTTAAGGACTACCTGTATTATTTCAGAGAAATAGTGGAAGCTTGAAATCAATTTCCAGCAGAGGGAGTAAATCAGACATAAGCAACTTAATTTAAACATGCTTGGGATAATCACCTATCACCTAATAAGAATTTAAAAATAAATTAATAAAATATCAATAAAATAAATACAAATTAAAAGTTTATAAAATTAAAATTAAAAAGAAAACAAAAGCAAACAAAAAATCAAATAAAAAACACTCAGTGGACTACTGGGTCTTTTCCCCCCATCAGTTTTCTCTGTTTCCAGGATCTAGATAAGCTGCACATTTCATCTACTGAAAAATAAGTTACAGCTGTTTGAATTTTACCTCTGCTAGATAGAGTACAGGAGAAGGGAGTTTCTATAGACCTGAGGATGTGATCAGAATGAGCTACACATATAAAAATTGGTGATGTGTGTGTTCTTTATATTCCTCTACTGTTCATCCCCCTAATAACTACAATTCCCAAAATACAACACAGTGCATTTAAGTGCTTTGCTAAGAAAATATTTATTAGAAATGAAATTTAACAGATAAAAGCATGTAACATTCACTGGACCTCAAATATAGACATTAAAATTTTCCATAGAATTTAAGAAAGTACTCCAAAATGAGTGTAAAGGCTTTTTTGTTCATAAACTCAATTACACGTAACCCTAAAAACCAATCCAAGTCCCACAAACTTTATAAAGGTCATGTGACATGAAAACTGCATTTTTAAAAATTGTTGTATGGTGTATAACAAGCCCTTAAAGTAATAAGATGATCCATTTTCTTAAAAAGTTATTAGAAAGTGTATTATACTGTAAGAAGTATCATATTAATTTATATTTTTGATAGACATTATATAATAAAATCTTGAAATAGAGGTACCTGTGTGACACAAGTACGCTACCATATGGAGAAGATTCTTTCTAGTAGTCTCTCACATATAAATCTACTAATACATGAAAATAAGATCAACACATAAGTGTCAATAGGTGCTGATGAAAGTTGATGCCAGCATTTCCTTATTAAAGTTCATTTCAAATAGTTTGTACATCATATAAACATTCAAGTAAACCAAGCTTTTTAAATTCCACAGAAATGAATTGTTCAGTGTATCATTTAAGGAATGTTTTCAATATATTAAAATAATAATGAAACTACTTGATATTGGAAGAAACCAGTTCAGCTACCAATTATTTTCTCCCATTTATATATTTTAAAAAATCATTTGTGTTTTACATGAAACTCATCAATCATCAACTAATTTGAATTCTTAACCTTAATACAGCATGCATTTCCTTTAATGTTAAACTTGTTTCATTCTTGTCGGGAAACAAAGACTTTTAAACTCGTAACTAACTACTGGTTACTAAAGAAAAGGTACTGAGTTTAATGTTATCCACTATTTTGGTAACTGAATTATTAATGTTGAGCAGCTGCATAATACAGGTCAATCTTTCCCATGGGCAGAGTATCTATTTCAAGGTAATTGCCTATAGAATTTCTTTCTATCATATATTTAAAGAAGAGATCTGCCAAAGGAATCTAAATGTTATACAAAAATTAGATGAGCTAAATGTAACAAGATTGCCACTATAAAGCAATGGCATGAAGACAATCTTGCGCATAGGGTCTCCTCTGCCAATAATAATAGTAGTAATAGCTTGAATATGCAATAATCTTGAAATACTGAAATTGTATTTTTCTGACAAGAATCATGTAGAATAAATGAGAGTTTCAGGTCCACTAAAAGGTCCAGTGTAACTATTATAAACCCACTCCCTACCCAGCAACTAAATCCATGAGATTTGACATTTTTTGTTGGATAGTATTCAGTTTGGGAAGAGATCAAAAGACTTCACAAAATTATTTTTTTAATCTAATAGGACTAACTAGCTTGAAGAGGGAAAGGCAGAGTAATGTCCAGATGTTAGCAGATCACTGGAGAATAAGAAATTTCTATTAGCCCACCTAAACAGATTCTAAATTTTAAAAAGGTTATAATTTTTAAATATTTTATCAGAAAAGAGAGATGTAATACAAGTCTTAAATAATCAGAATATCACCACCACCACCCCCCCACACACACACTTTAGGTCTTGAGTATGTGAGATAATATCCCAAGGCTGATGCCCTGGAACATTTCCAATGTACATTGTTTAGGAGGAAAATAGCTTCTGAGCAGAGGATATTCAGCAGAGGATAAAAAAAGAGTTAAATGGCAGCTTGCCTTCCTTAGAAAATTTATTTCCAAACTAAGAATGCAAAAATAGCAAGAGAGAGGAAATGAATATTTGAACCTTCTTCAAGGCCTGAAATTAAGTAGAGGATATGCTCCACAAAACTCTTGTGCTTTAAAATATCCATGGCTGGAATTATGCTGAGTAGTGGAGAATATTCTTTATACAGTAGTATCCAATCACTCACTAGTTTTTGGTCAGTGGCTTTCATACTAGCAAGTAACTGGTTATTTAATATCCAGTTCATCATAACAGTACAGTATAATAAACTCTAAAGTCAGTCATGCACTGTTTTGTGCACCTGTATGAATGTGATAATGCATGCAAGAAACTGAAGACACAAGACATAAAAATAGCAACAGTTTTAAAATTAGCAAAAATGTCACAGTGTTCTTACAGCCTTTACTTTAAAAACACAAGTATATCATTTATCACCACTTTTGCTCAAACAATGTAATTTGTCTCAGCCATGCAAATTAGTTTGAAAATGTAAAGAAGCAAACATTTCTTGGCATATCTAGACAGTGAGTGCAATTTGAATTTAAATTTTGATCATATCAATTATCACAATTATTTTCCATTCTTCCAATTGTTTTGCATCTTAACTCGTTTAGATTTAAAATGTTGTGTACAGGTAATCCTCCAGTTATGAGTGTCCCCTTAACGAACATTTCAAGTTACACGATCAAGGCTCCCTAGTGTGTGAATGAATCTTGAATCTTGCAGCACCAGGGCAGTTTTTTGCCCTTATGAACAACCACAGAGGCTCTGCAACATATGTCCTCCATGTTACCGGCCAAAATGGAGCTTCTCCATTTCAGCTTGCAATGGGCCTGGGGAGGACCCTGTAGAGCTGAACAAAGCCTTGTGGGGCCGCCCCAGGCCCCCAGAGGCTCCATTTTGGTCCGCAACAGGCCAGGGGAGACCTGCAGAGGGCTGAGCAGAGCATCGGGGGACTGGATCTGGCTCCTAGAGGCTCAATTTTGGTCTACAACTGGCCGGGGGAGGCCTGCAGAGGGCCAAACAGAGCGTCAGAGGGCTGAAACTGGCACCCAGAGACTCGGATCCAGCCCCCAGTGGCTCCATTTCCATTTGCAACAGGCCAGGGGAAATCCACGGAGGGCTGAATGGAGCTTCGGAAGTCTCCCCCAGTGGCTCCATTTCGGCCTGCAACAGGCCAGGGGAGGCCTGTGGAGGGGTGAACGGAGCATTGGAGGGCCAGATCTGGCACCCGGAGGCTCCATTTTGGCCTGCAATGGGCTGTGGGAGGGCCACAGAAGCAACCTGCCGGGCAAGATATGCGGAGGCCTGAGCAGAACTGCAGAGCAGTGCATGAGGCTGGAGAGGAGACTGCTTGCTAGATCTTCAGAAGGTAAGTGACCTGGAAAGCCAGCAATTGTGTAAAGCATTAGTTATTTCAGTGGGTTGGGGAGGCCATGGGTGATCTTAGGCAGGTAGCCTTCCCCACCATGAAATACCTTATATGCATTAACCTTACATGAAATACCTTATGTGCATTTAACAAGCCTCCCATTTGATTAGCGAATGCATGGAAGAAAGAGGGAGTGATCCCGTTCAAGGTATGAGATCCATTCCCATGAAACCTCGGGTTACAAATGGAATTGGGCAGGATCCATTCTATTTGAAACTCAAGGACTACCTGTACTCAAGAACTAGTCAAATCTACAAAAGAAATCTCAACATATATCCAAAAATACTCGACAAATAGATGCTAGTGGAAGTTGATATTCCCCATTTCTGGTATAATTTATATATTCTATTCTCACTTTGAAAATGTTAACAATGCTGTACTGCTATTTCATTGCCTTTTAGAAATGTTTCATTAGAAACGTTTCTATCTGAGACATCCATACTTATTATTGACAGACAGTTTCTCACACTAAATAAAACAAATCCACAATGTCATTTTACCCCAGAACGCATGGTTCAATCTGACACCACATCACCATCATTATAGCCAACATTTATCCATTAAAAAAACTTCACTGTCACACACAGTTGGAAAAAGCCATCTGACATTATATCTTTTTGTAAGAAAAGAATCCAGCTTCTCCTTAACTTATAAATAACTTGTTAATCATAATCACCAAACTTTAGCTATTAAACAGAATTCAAGTTTAGAAAAATGAATAAATTAGCTACAGCCTTGTAAACAATATGTTTTTATGACATGTATGTATGTACAAACATACACACTCGCTTTTAAAAATCCTCTGAAGAATAAATCAGATATTACAAGGCACACATTACACTCAAGAATTCAAAATGATAAAAATGCAACTATTTTAATCTTTGCTGCCAGAATTGTGCTGCAGGATACTGAAAAACATAAATATAAATTTGTTTATGCTACAAGCCTTCCATGGCTGCAATCTCTCTTTGTTCTATAGTGCTGCGAGAGTTGATACATTTTTCTTAGATATTCTCCACAAAGCTTCCAGGGAAAAGGCCAGTTTTTCCATTTCGCTGCAATGTGCCTTTGAACCAGCCATCTTCATGTTTTTTATGAACAAAAACAACATCTCCTTCTTTAAGTTCAAGTTCAGCTTCACTCTGAGGAGGATAGGGTACCACTACTCTGTATCTGCAGAATAAGATTTTTTCACAACATTTAGACTTCCACTGTTTAGGAAAAAAAGCAAAAAAATCAGAAAGCTTCTTTGAGCTGTTTATAATTATAAACAAATTATAAACTATAAATTTAGAATTAATAATAACAGACAACGTGTAAATTGTATCTCTTCTAGCTATTACCATTTTCATTTTGTATATTTTGTACATTTCACTATTCATCTTCATTCTTTAAATAATTTTCCACCATATCATATCTTTAATGAAGGGAATTATTCTTCCTTTTATGCCAGACATAATAATACCCACAATACCCAGTTCCATAGAATAACAGAATTGGAAGAACTCTTGGAAGTCTTGTAGTCCAACTCCCTATTCAAGCAGGAAACCTTGTGCTATTTCAGACAAATGGTTGTCCAATCTCTTCTTTAAAACTTTCAGTGATGGAGCACCCACAACTTCTGAAGGCAACCCATTCCACTGCTTAATTTTTCTAACTACCAAGAAACTTCTCCTTATTTCTAGGTTGGTTCTTTCCTTGATTATTTCCACACACTGCTTCTTGTTCTTGCTTCAGGTACTTTGGAGAATAAGTTAACTCCCTCTTCTTTGTAGCAACCCCTTAGATATTGAACTACTGCTATCATATCGCTCCTAATCCTTTTCATTAAACTAAACTCACCCAATTCTTGCAACCATTCTTCATATTGTATACTTTAGCCTCTAGTCCTTAATCATGTATGGCCTTCTGATCACTGTACAACAAGCAATGTATTAGAAATCACTGCCTGTTTATATACTATATTAGGAATAAATGAACATTTCAAACAGAATACAATTCAAGAAGAATAGAAAATTTCTTCCATCATTTTTTAATAATTAGCATTTCTTGATGAAATGCATGAAAGAACACATTTTTATCCAAAAAAATTACTTACCGTTCATAGATTACAGATCTGGATTCATTTGACACTGGAGCCAATGATGAACATGGTTGCCTTGGAGGAGGAACTACAGGTATAGTAGAATCCAAAGAACTTGTTTTGCTGTGAGTACTCTCCAGCACAATTGTAGGTGATTCAGTGTCCATGGGGCAAATGTCTGCTCTTCCCTGACCAGAAATTGATGGAAGTTCTGGCCCTACTGCACCCTGAAGGGAGGGTTCTGTAGTTGCCAGCTCAACTTCGAGAGTTGGGGATGATGGTGGTGATGTTCTAAGTTTACGCTTAGTAGATGCTCCTGAAAGTAACTTCAGTAACCCCTTTTTTTCTTTCTATAAGAGATTTTTAAAAAAAGGAAATATGAATTTGGCATTCTACATCTGGCAATCAAGTAATCATCATTGTATTTAAAGCCACTGCTTCACATACATTGGGACAACAAAGCATGTGGAGTAGTAGTGTGATACAGTTCCCATTTGGAAATATTTTTTTCATAAAATTAATCTCAGTGTACTACTAACAGCTATAAACCATATAAATTACTTCCAATCCTTAGGATTATCCTGCAAGGGAAGTGAAGTTATAATTTCCACAAATATTTTACATTTATTGAACACTTTTATTATTCATTATTTCTAAGGGAATAATTTTTACTTAAATACAAATAGCATTTGTGCAACCTAGAGCTTAAGTTCAAGCACATACATTAATACTAAATGTTAATAAAGATTAAAATCCATAATACAGATTAAAAATGAAATAAAAGCCACCAAGATTTGGAAGCTTAAATTTGGGGAATATGTAGCAATGTAAAAATTAATAGCATACGTTCATATTATAATTTTAATCAAATTTAAGTAAGAATGGTCATGTGAAGTTTCCAAGAGCTGACCTAATTAATTTACAAGCCTCGAGACAAAGTTTTTTAAAAAACCATTCATTTATTAGGACTAACATCTTGGCACGGACTTCTGTGGAGCCAAAACTAAATCCCACTTAATGGCATCTGAACTTTATCCCTGTGTCCCCTCCTTTCTGCCTGAAGTCATCAATCACATTCTCCAACAGGACTTTACGGCAGGGTTCTGGACATGCGCATTCACATCCCAGTTACAGATATATGAGACTTTTTACTCTGGCCAAAAGTATGCATGGCATTTTCCCCCCTTCTCAAGTTGATAGTAGTCATGGAAACGCTTTAGATGTTGACACCTTATATATACAATATATCACATAGTACAGCAAATTCTTGGCTGACAGGATCAAGAATTTATACCTTGGCTTCTAAGAGGACCTAAATTTGCTTACACATGCACCTGTGACCTTTCATCTGGACTACTGCAATTCTACATGGGGCTGCTCTTGAAGAAAATTCAGAAGCTTCAACTGGTGCAGAATGTGTCTGCATGGGTAGTAAAGAGTTAGATATTTGACACATGTACTGTCGCTGCATTGGTTGCCAGTATGTTTCTGGGTGCAATTCATAGTGTCGGTTATCACCTTTAAAGCCCTACATGGCTTGGGGCAGAGTTATCTAAGTGACCATTTTCTTCCAGTTGTTTCTAGCCATCCAATTCAGTCAAGCAGTTTGGGCATGCTGTGGGTCCTGTCAGCCAAGAATGCCAGTTGGTAGGAGTCAGGAGACTTGCCTTCTCTGCTGTAGTCCCTGCCTCTCCCTTCAGCTATCAGGTGACCCCAACCCTGTTGGCCTTTTGCAAGGCCATGAAGACTTGTCTAGGCGTCCGTGAGTTAAAGGCCCAATTTTCTGGGAATTCCAGGAGAGTTAGCAGTTTGGGACATTCAAAGAGACACTTCCTTAATCAATTTCACTGGAAATAGCTTGTAAATGGCTTTCTGGATATTAAGAACCTTCAGAGAACACGTTTTATTAAATGGGGAAATTTTCAATAAAATAAGTTTCCTGTAAGTTTAAGACTTAAAAAAGAACTTTGTTATTTGAAAATAAGGGCATTTAAAACATTGATTTAACTGACTGAGAATTGAGATTGACTGGAAATAAGATTATGAAATAATTTTTATAAGTGCTTTATAAATAATTATAATATTTCCTGAGGTTTAAAATTCTATTAAAATATATGAAGATTTTAAATTTAAGTATAAGAAATATTTCCCTGGATTAGAAAAAAACATGATAAAAGGAGGCCTTGAAAGCTGGTTACTAGACACAACCAGAAAGAACTAAAAATTATAATTAAAGAAGAGCCCCGTATAGAGAATGGAGAAAAGTATTTTAACCCTGGAAGAATTCAAGGATATTTGGCAACAATGAACTCAGAACTTTCTTTCTAGATTACTATAAAAATTGGTACACAAAAGGATAAAACTAAGAATGAGGATGTTTTGGATATGGATTTAAAATTTACAAGATACAAGAATAATATTTACAAAGATGTTATACAGGATTTCCAACTGAAACCAGTTGATGTTTTGGCTAAAAAGGACACACAAATAATAAATCAGAACAGATATTTGGATGGCTTTGGACAACTTTCTTATTTTTGATTTACAAATGAGATTTGTTATACCAATGAAAAAAATTCAGAGGACAGAAGTATCTGCACTGAGCTTGACTCCTAATGATTTCGTAGATGTCCATGACATTTTTGATAAAAATATGGAAGCATTTCCATGAAGTAATTTCTCATGATTTTCCATTCAAACATTAATTAAATTTAGACATCTTTGGGTTTTCAAGGTCAACACAGAGATCATAAAATAAAAGAACAAAAATATTATGCCTACCTTTCCATCTCTCTCTGTTTTTCTCATAGTAGGAGTACTTCCAGCAGTCAATGTATTTTCTGGGGAAGCTGGAGCTCCTGTATGAACAGTCACAATTTTTCCACTTGAATCTCCATCTACTGATACAGAAGTGCTAGGAGAGTTTAATGAAGAAGTTGTGCAAGCCAATGGCATATTTGCTCGGTTGATATTTACAGTTGTGATATAGGCAGCAGCATTTGAAAATTGAGGTTGTAGCTCTTGGGAGGCAACAGAATGGTGTGGAATAATTACAGCAGCAGGAATAAGGCATGCTGAATTCTGAGTCTGAATTGGTGTTACAGTGGCTGTCGGTCTTTCTTGGCTATGAATTGCAACTGTAATGACAAGGCGAAATAGTTCAGATAACGAAAAAGAATATACTTACAGATTGTGACGTATTAGCCATATTTAACTGTTCTAAAACCTACAATGTACAGTATATATGAAAAAAGCAATGTTACCCTTGACATATAACTGAGCCAAGTTCACCTAGTAAATCTGTACATTATTTCCACAAATACTAGATACAGATAGCCCTGAACGTACAACCACAAATGAGTCCAAAATTCATGTTGTTAAGTGAGTTTTGCCCCATTTTACGGCTTTTCTTGCCACATTTGTTGAACGAATCACTGCAGTTATTAAATTAGTAATATGGTTGTTAAGTGAATCTGGTTTTCCCATTGATTTTGTTTTTCAGAAGTTCACAAAAAAAGATCATATGACTTTGGGATATTGCAATGAACTGTGGTAAGTCAAGAACTACCTGTACACTATATTTGCTGCACCCTCCTGCCTATATAAATTTTAAGATTTATCAAGCTGCAGGTCATTCCTCATATGTATATTGACTATGTCAAGAAACAAATTATTTTACCTGTTCTAACTGCATTGCGAGCTTGATTCACTGTCATTTGACTGGACATATGCATAATGATCTTGGATTGTGGACTCTTTTGTATGTGTGCAGCAGAGACCACAGCTGTCGGTATTGTATCAGACGCCACTGTCACACCATTTCCCTGAAGTTTTTGCACTGTTCCTCCAGCAGTGGAAGCATTGACCATGGTCACTACTCGCCCTGTCTGGCCAGCAGTAGATACAGGTATTTTTGCTTGGGAAACACTTGTCATTGGCCTATTAAAAATAATGTAAACATCATGCACCTCTTGTTAAATAGATCATTCAGTTCCATTATGTACAAATTTTCAAAACATTTTATTTCTGAAATGTGTTGAAGTATAACTTATTGAACATTATACCTTGTAACTGGTGCTACATAATTTCCAGGGAATACACCAATTTTGCTGGTATGCATGGAAGTTCCTTTAAACCAGCCATCCTGACAACGCTCAAACACCAAAAACATTTCACCTTTTCTCAATTCCAATTCATCTTCTTTTCTAGGAGTGTATGGATAAATAGCAATATACCTGGAAAAGGAATCATTCTTAATGAACCACAGGCTAAGGAATAGAATGCCAAAATATCTGTTTGTTTTATGTCTTTATTTTAACTTCACATGTTGCAATTTGCATATTTTATAGAATCATTTCTGCTTGAAAATAAAATGTGTTGGTTTAGTTCAGCATGAAAAGTTGTTCCTCTATGTAGTTAGAGATATTTCAATCACATAAATTATCATCAACAAGAGATATCTAAAATGTTCTGTCCCAAACTGCTTATCCCTCCCAAGGAACTTCCTAAGATTTTACTATTTCAAATGTCCACTAAATAGTGGCAGTTACTAAGTATAATCACAACTGTTATACCTTTTCCTAATTACATATCTCAAAAACTTGTTTGAACAGCTACTTACTGCTGGTTAACTAAGTTGCAAGCAAAAAGAAGTTCTGCTTTTATTTCAGGAACTATCAAAGTACTTTTGGGTTTTTTTTAAAGAGAGGCTTTTATGTATGAATGGTCTGAGATAAAACCATCTATTGATGCAAGGAAAAGAGGGCATGTAGAATAATCTGCAAATTTTGAGTTTGGTAATGAAGCCAAAATGTATTATAATAAAAAATCTGCTCTTCATTGAAATTTTATATAAATTTACTAAGAATATGCCAAAATGTTTAGCATCATTTCTAATACTAACCAGCAATTTGCTGTTGCTTACACCACAATTTAGTGTTTTCATAGACTTCTTTAACTCTTCTCTTTATAGAATACAATTTATAAAACAATGGGATACTATTGCCTGATTAGATGGCAACATTTAAGTGACCTTGCTGATCTTAAAAAGCTAAAAATACAGTAGTTGGAGCTGATTAGTGCTTAGAAAGAGGCCACAAAAAATGCATGGCATCCCATTATCTAGGGAATCAGAAAGCATCTTGGAAACAATTAATGGGAAACCACTCCCATATTTTTAAGAAAATTATACCGATATTCATGAAATCACCAAATTATGTTAAAGTGAAGGAACCTATCAGTAATAAGTCTGAGAAGGTAATAAAAATTGCAATATATCAAAATCAAACATGTCTTGTGGCTTTTTCCTAATTAAAGACACCAAATGGGAAGTCAAACAATTTCAAGACTTCAACTCATTATTTGGCAATTTTTAATTATCCTTTCCATTAATTGCCAATAAGTTTTAGCTTCACTTACACACTTGGTCTTGTCTGAGCTCTCAAATGTGATATTTGCTCGGTCAATGTAGATGTTGACTTCTGAACTGACCCCGAAGACAGGCACGTAGAATTAGGGGCAATTATTGTAGCAGATAAGACAGGTGGTGGCAGTGGTGGAAGAGGTGGATTAATACTCTAAAAATAAAATATTTTAAAAGTGAAATTAAATTTTAGTACCAATATTCAGATATAATATTTACTGGCACAACATATATACTCCAGAACTGAATTGCACCAACAATAACCTTACTTTGCCGCATCCTGGCAGATCATACTTAGACAAAGAGTTGCATTTTTTTTACCCTGAGAACAACAGGTATGTTATTTTGAGACAATGAACAAATTCAAAATGCTAGTATGATCCTAAAGTATAAAAACTGTCATTGCCTAGATCCAGTTGAACCTATTAAATGTTAGTCAGGACATACCAAGCTAAAAATCACATGAAGCTAGTCAAAAATAGGCACCATCTTGACAGCTGGAAGAATCAGATGAGGATAATGTAAGCCCCCCAGCCCCTCCACCCATCAAGTACTGAAAACAGCAGAGCAGAGATATTTTATGAAGCTCCTAGCCAAGCAAGGGAGTAAATCTCTTGAATGGGGACAATTAGCTGCATCTTAATTTAACAGTCAGCCCTGACCCATCTTGTTTTGCTCTTGCATGACATTTGTGTGAACCCTACCCCTTAAATTCTGCCCTCTTGACTGGCTGACAACTTTGACCTGGCTCTTAGAACCTTGGACTGATTTTGAAATATTCTTCTCGGTGGTTATATTAAAAGCAAACCATTCAGGCAAGCATATATCAAAGTCTTTGTTTTGGCTTGCACACTTCGACTGTTATCTCTTGATCTTAGTAAACAGTGAACTACCATAGCAATTACTATATGTAAGCAAATAAGTATTTGAAACTAGAAGCAGAATAAAAATTCAAAGCAAGCTCATGGCATAAATCCAAAAAGCATTCAACATATGATTGCCTTTTTCAAAATATATTTAGAAGCCATGATTGATTTTGAAACCTTTCAACTTTTGAAAGTTAAGGTATATAAGAAATGTCAGTCTAATTTGCCCCTATTTTATTTTACTTTTAGTTTTTTAAAGATGGTTTCCTATGAAGGTTCAATAGTGTCAGGGAGTGAGGATGTGGTCCCCCCTCTCTCCTCCCTCTGTAGTAGTTAAGGGCAAATAATTAGTAAATGATGCTAAATGAGTAGTGATGAGAGGAAAAAGAAAAGAGGATGAAAGAGATATAGGAAAAGATGGAGAAAGAGTGAAAGACTGACCTGGAGATGCAAAGGGATGTTGCACAGTTGTTGCCAAGTAGTAGTAGAAACAGTGGAGCAGAAGTAGTGATGGAAACTGCTGCTTCCTGGGTTGCTGTAGCTGCTGGGAACAAACTACCAATGTGAGGGCTGCCATCAAATATTGTGTGGTTGGGTAATGGAAAATATGTGGACACTGCTAGGCCAGAAAGTAGAGGACCCAAAGATATGCTAGGAAAGGGCACTGAGTAAATGCAACAGTAAGAAAAATCTTGTGGAGCTAATATTGGAGGAGTTCAGGGATTCAGACCCAGATCAGCTCAGAAAATCAATTCCATGAAAGACCAAAACAACACATTACTGAGATAGGCTATAATAATAGAAACTTGAACATTTCATTGTGCTGCACTTCCTTCTCCTTCTTATGGTTGTATGAATTAGGGAAATGTTTACCTTACAATAAACATTTGTGAATGTTGTCTTGTTTCCTAGGGCTTAAAGAATGCTTCAACCTCTTTTACCTAGGTAAAAGTGCTTGCATATTTCTTTCAAAGTCATATATCTTAATTTCTATTAGAAGAGAGTACTTAAAAACCCATGATGCCAGTAAGAAGCTGAATGGTACGTATGTGAGAAGTACTCCTAGCCAGGTCAATCACACTGCAGTCTCAAGGTAGTATGAGTGGCAGTAGAAATCAAATAGAAAAAAATATGATAAACACATCATTGCAAGACTGAAAGGGAAGAGCTATGATAAAAGGCAGGAACTGAGAAACACTGCTCAATCACAGTGAGAGTACAGAAAAGTAGGGTCCTGATGGGAGAGATCTGAATGGGTGAATGTATTGGTGACAGGAGTAGTACAATTCTAGACTTCTGTCCCACTGGAGTAAAGGTAGTCCTCAACTTACAACAGTTAATTTAGTGACCATCTGAAGTTACAAAGGCACTGAAAAAAGTGACAACCATTTTTCACACTTACGCAGCATCCCCATGCTCATGTGATTTACATTCAGATGCTTGTCAACTGACTCACATTTATGATGATTGCAATGTCCAGGAGTCATGTGATCGCCTTTTGCAACCTTCCTATCAGCAAAGTCAATGGGGAAGCCAGATTCATTTAACAACTGTGTTATTAATTTAATAACTGCAGTGATTCACTTAACAAACATGGCAAGAAAAGTTGTAAAATTATGCAAAATTCACTTAAGAAATTTTTCATTTAGCAACATAAATTTTGGTCTCAATTGTGGTCGTAAGTTGCAGACTATCTGTATTTGGTGTGAAATGGTCAATAGCTGCTCAGTTGGGGAAAGGCGAAATGCAGCTGGGATGTGGAGGATCATATAGCCACAACTGCAAATTGAAGAAATTGCAGTAGAAGGCATTGAACAGGAAAAGGAGAATTGTAAATCAGTACTGTTTTCAGGTTCTGGCCAATCTGGCTATTTCCTGAATTCAGATAACTAGATTGCTGAATCCTTTGGTTTCAAATGTTGTTGCTAATGCTTGGTCATATATAATGGTTAGATTTGGTGATAGATGAATGTGCAGGTCTGATCTGATGCAGAATCTGGAAGAACTTTAGATGATTTAGGAACTCGATACTGAAGAGTGATAGTGGCAGAAAACAAAGAGTGAATGTGATTGAACAGAGCAGCATATCCATATTTGAGAGTATTTGGTAACAATATGTGCAACAAAACACAATTGTATTTATTAAAACGTTTGTATGTACAGGTAGTCCTCTAGTTACAAATGTAATGGAGCCTGCCCATTCCATTCATAACCCGAGGATTCATAGGAGTGAATCTTGTACCTTGAACACGAACACTTCCTCCTTTTGCCCACACATTCACTAATCGAATGTGAGGCTCTTTAAGTGCACATGAGGTATTTCATGGTGGGGAAGGCCATGGGCCTAGTGATGAAACAGACCACATGAGTAAGACCACCCAAGGCTCCCCGACCCACTGAAACACCTCATGCTCCGCACAATTGCTCCCCCCCCCCAATCTGTTACACCGGGTTACTTACCATGTGAAGATCTAGCTAGCTGTCTCTTCTAGCAAGTTTGCCGCAAAATGTGCAATGTGCCAGGCAAGGCCTGTGCAGGCCTAAACTGAGTGTTGGAAGGTTGGGCCTGCTGCTCCAAACCCATTTTAGCCTGCAATGTGCCGGGTGAGGCCTGCGCAGGCCTCAATGAAGCTCCATTTTGGCAGGCAAACTGCTGGCTGAGGCCTGTGCACGCATAAATGGAGCATCAGAGGGGCTGGCCCGCCCTTCCAAACCTCCATTTTGGCCTGCAATGTGCCAGGCAAGGCCTGTGCAGGCTTAAACAGAGTGTCGGAGGGGTGAGATGTTAGACTTCAGCAACAGAGGATGACAAATGAATTAGATAACCCAAATCCCTTTTAGATGAGATCCAGATCTTGGCATCAGAGTGAAATGGTACAAAATGACTTATGGTGGGATCTGGATGGAAGTTTTTTTTGGTCATATTAAACCTCTCTGCAGTATTTAGTAACTATGAAAATATCCTTCTGGGCCATCTGTGACAATTTGAAGTACCAGTTCACAGTAATTCTGAAATAGGCAGTTCTCATCAGTCATTACTGAGGAGGGACATTGAATCTTATTGTACATCTTCATTAAACTACTGAGGGAAGTTATTCAGTTTGAAATGAAGTATCATTAATGTTCCAGTGAGAGTCAACATATATTGCCACTCAAAAAAGGAAATGTTGTGTTATTTGCCATTAGAAACAGATGAATTAGATGACATAAAAAAAGTTAAAATTCCAGCAAGATCTTGTTCATAAGAGGAGAGTCACCTTTGGCTTTACTCCAATTTCAAGGTTAATTCTGGACAGGGTCACCCTCCCCTGAAGGAGCAGGTTTATTACTTGGGAGTTATCTTGGACTACTAGCTCCTGTTCAAGCAGATGCCAATGAAGTCAGTGTTGTTCAGCTCAACTGAGAATCTCTACAGACTTTTAGCTATACAATTTGGGATGGAGTAGGAGTAGAAATGGATTTTCAGAAAAATTGCAGACTATAGGAACCAGGAGCACTATTCAGGTGATCCTGAGGACATGGATAAGCCTCCAAGTGCTTCAACGATCCTCTAAAATTACTAACTGTCTGCAAGGAATATAAATATAAATCCTTCTATTCCCCACTATCCTGTCAGAGATGAAGAAGCTTCTTGGATAAGAAGTGAAATGTCTTCAAAAGAAAAAACAAGAAAGTCCGGTTGTCTCCTGAAAAAAGCATCTTTGGGACAACCATGATCTGAATGACCAAGAATCTCTATAGACATTTAGCTGTACAATTTGGGATGAACACCCTTTGAATGGTGTGGGAGTAGGAATGGATTTCCAGAAAAATTGCAGACTACAGGAACTAGAAGCACTACTCAGGTGATCTCTTCACGCCAAAATCAACTGTCACGCACTCGCTTCTGGCTTGAAACCACACCTTGCAAACTCTGAGGGAAACAGCGATCTTCCTGAGAGCTTTGCAGCCCCAGCGCTATGTTCCTGACAATAACCGCAGGGTTACCACCCTTGGGCTTGTCACTGGGGCAACCTCCAGCAATCCGCTCGAAAGGGAAGCGTGGGAGCCGCTCCGCTGCCTAATACAAGCTGACAGGAAAAAAGCCTCTGTCGCTTTAAAACGGCCATCCCATCCGTGCGGCTAGCTCCGCGGCGTGGGACAAAGCTCTTTGCTTAATACAAGCACTCCCCCTGCCTGCAAGATCTTAAGAATGGCAGGAGATGAAATATGAAAGTTTTAGAAATAGCCAATTAGTAAGAAGAACATTATAATCAGAAATACAACCACACGTCCAGCCTAGAACTGGCCGTGGCTAAAACTGGTGAAGAGCAGCAAGGAGGAAGGGGCCCAAACTGCAAAAGGGGCCCAAACCAAGTACAGAGTATATATGCATGCTTATACTTTTCAAAGGTCTGATATTGTTTTATATACAATCCTTGTTTTATTGATTGCATGTAATATTCTAATTTTCTGAGATGGTGGATTTGGGGTTTTCATGAGCTGTACGCCATAATCATCACAATTATGACAAATCATGGCTTGAACTATCTTGCTTTGCATGTAATGAGTCTTATCTTATATATTAGTTTCACCTTTTAAGTTGCATTACTGAAATAAATGAACGTTTTCACGATATTCTAATTTTTCGAGTTTCACCTGTATAACTGGGGTTCAAAACGGCACTAAATGTGGAATAGTGAATCAGCAATTTGAATTTGAGGAGGGGGAAACTGAGGAAGATGAGGACATTAGCCACCTCAAATCAAATCCAATTAATAGAGGACAACGACTAGCTAAGTTGCCTCATAGTGACTGGCAGGCTAAATTGCCCCAAAATGACTGTATAGGATGTGGGTGAAATCACCTCAGGTGCAACTGCCGTTTTAAAACAGCCACCTGTCGGCATTGTGGAAAGAAGGGGCATATTGCTGTTTGTTGGTCAGTTCTTCCTGCTAATACCTCAAAAGATAAAAAAGCAAATAAAAAGTATGACAGCCCTGTTGGGTGGCGCAGAAATACATGTTTCTAAGTTGACAATGATCAATGAGAGGCAGAGGAAGTCAGTAACGCATCATTCTCAATGAAGAAATCAAAAAAATTTATGTGGGAATCCCCGATGGGTTCCAGCCATTATTACTCAAATAACAGGATGGACGGCTATAGCGCCACCATATCGATCAGCTGCGGCGCCGCTCAGCATGTGCAGATTCGGCCATCGAGGACGCTCCAGTTGACAACAAAACATAAATCTACACGAATATAAAATATCCATATCCACTATATATTTCAACCCACCACTGTTGCACATATCTCCCATGATACCAATCTCACTATTTATAGTTTTAGATGAACAAGTGACAAGCTGAAAACTGAAGGCAGGTTCCAATATTGGAAATACAATGGGACTGGTTGATAATACTAACTAAGACTGTGAGAATGTCCTGCAAACTTTACATCATATTATGACATAATGTCCCCTCAGAAGGTTCCATTCCATTCCATTTATTAGACTTGTATGCCGCCCTATTCCCCGGAGGGACTCAGGGCGGTGAAATTTGAGGTTCCCTGGATCCCTGCAAGAACTACATAATCACACTTCTATCCAAAGGCTAAATGATCTAGATATCAGGCCATAGGCTAAGCCACTCTAGTAATTCTCATGAATAATTTAAATTTATTCATAATTTTGTTCTTTGGATTGTGCTTTTTTAAAAATAATTTTCTGTTCTGGTCAGTGGTGAAATTCAATTTTTTTTACTACCGGTTCTGTGGGCATGGCTTGGTGGGCATGGCAGCGAAAGGATACTGCAAAATCTCCATTCCCACCCCACTCCTGGGGGAAGGATATTGCAAAATCTTCATTCTCACCCCACACTGGGACCAGCCAGAGGTGGTATTTGCCGGTTCTCCAAACTACTCAAAATTTCCGCTGCTGGTTCTCCAGAACACCTGGTTCTGGTGTTTTGCATTTTCATACACATTTTATATGCTGTTTTTGTGGATTTATTTACTTATTTATTAATATTGTATTCTGTTATACCATATGAGAGAGAGAGAGAGAGAGGAAGGGAAAAAGAGAAAAAGAGAAGGGGGGATGCATTTATTTCTAGTTTAGGGTTTCTGTTATCATATGGTAACATTTTTCAGTTGTATTTAACATCATTTATGTCTTATTTGCAACCTGCACTGAAATATCTACTGTACTTATGAAAAATACATTATTAGTAGGGTCACATACTAATTCAGAAAAATATGCACCTAGAGCAGTTTAATAACGCTCAATTTTATTGTCAGAACTGCCACCTTGCACTTTGCATTTGCTTGATGCCAGTCTGCCAGGAGTTTGGGAGTTCAGGGACCTGAATGGGAGGAGGAAAAGTTCACTATTCGCTGTATCTTCTGGAGACACAACCTCAAGGTCAGATAGCTGGAAACAGCATGTAGGTATATACTAGCTAGCCCCAGTTAGAGATTGTTCCCAAAACAAGTCATTTCAATAAGATGGACAATGGGAGACCAGTGATGGGAACGTATTTGGGGGGAGATAAACTTGGGGATTTTGGTGCACTAATTTCAGTTCTGGTTTTGCTTTACTGCATTCTGCTTGACCTTTAGTAAACTATATCTTTCTTTCTCACTAAATGGAGTCCAGAATCATTCTTACTTAAAGGCTTAAGCTGAGGGAGGACTGACATTTATTTTTATTTTAAGTCAATGATATCATGTGGACAAGCCTGATTTTTATTAGCCTAGATTGGCAATAGACAGCCTTTTGCTCTCCTATACTGCATGTACATTATGTGATAGTTTTGCCTATTACCGGGATGGTGAACCTGTGGCACGTGTGCCACAGGTGGCACGCAGAGCCATTTGTCAAGGCACACTAGGCATTGCCCTGTCAGCTGGCCAGCGCATATGCACGTGCTGACCAGTAGAGTTCAGCCTTTTTTAAAGCCATTTTTCGCTCTCCCCAGACTCCAGAGGCTTTATAGGAGCCTGGGGAGGGCGAAAACAGCCTCCCACCCCCGGAGACTTCAGGAGCTGCAAAAAACCAGCCCTATGGGCAAAGTGGAAGTTTGGGAACAGACTTCCGGTTTGTTCGTAGGGCCATTTTTAGTCCTCCAGAGCCTTCAGGGAAGTCACCTGAAGGTCCCTGAAGGCTCCAGAGGGCCTCTGGGGGGCTGTTTTCGCCCTCCCCAGGCTCCTATAAAGCCTCTGGAGCCTGGAGAGGGCGAAAAAGCATGCAAAAAATGGAGGAGAGCGCCTATCATACGCGCATACGCACTGGGAGGGTCATGTATTGCATTATGGGTGCGGCACGCCCATACACAACCCCCCTCCGCTCCCCCCGCTTATAGCATGCGAGCAAAAAAAAGTTTGCCATCGCTGGTCTATTAGGTCAATAGGAAGTTAAAGAAATTTCAAGGTTACCACTTATACATAAATACATTATTTTGGGCTTGTCATGACTAATCTAACATATATGAATAGAAACGTTTGTTCTATTTAATTTCTGTATGTATTTCTTTTAATTTTTACATGAAATTGCATAGTTTTTAATGTTCATTTCACTTAATGTATATGTATTTCTTAATATGTACATTTTAGCAAATGATGTTTCCTAAAATATTTTATGCATATTTTATTATTTTATATTTTCCTTATGGGAAAAATGTGTTTAGTATTCATAGTTTTTTGTACTCATCGTGCCTCCAGGAACCAATTAACTATGAGTACTGCAGTACCACTGTAGGTCCAGAAGATATATTTTCTAGAATTCAAAGTGCCAAGTGAGATAAAATTCCATAACTACTATTCTAATTTCTGTGAAATGATACTTACACTTACAGCAAAAGCAGCTTGATAAGCGACTTCAGGTGGAAAGGTAAATGAATGTCCTGTTGTTACTGGACTGCTGGGTGGTGGGGTTACAATTAGTCCTGTGGTACTAATGTGAACCTATTAATAGTAGATACATTAAACATAATTAATGTCCCATCCAGAAAATCCATTCATTCCACAAGTGAACAAAGTAAAATACTTTTACAACAAAATATTACTTTTATATTTAATATAAATTATTTCTAGTCTTAAATTTATATGCATTTCAAGTACAAATATGTAATACAAATGTTACTGTTAATACATTTGATTGTTTATTAGATTTATTAATATTATTAATAAATAATAACAAGTCATCGTATCCATTTTTGTTAATTTTAATGTTTGAATTCTTAATATATATTTTTTTTAACACTCTAATTGTTTTATATTGTATCTTATAATATTGTAAACTGTATATTGGGAAAACAAAATGACCATTTCATAAATGCATGGCAAAACATAGGAGAACAAACCCATGAGGACAAGATTCAGCAGTCCATCTGCACTTAAAAGACAAAAGACAAAAGCCTGAAAACAGCAAAATCCACATTTTGGACAGAGGACTGCTGGTTTGAAAGAAGGGTAAAAGAGGTCATCTATGTCAAAATTGAACAGCCCTCTCTCAACAAAGGGGAAAGGATACAACATCTATCTCTTGTCTACAACACAATTTTTTCAACAGTTCCAAGAAGGCTCCACACCAGTGGTGGTTTGCAGGCGGTACGACCCGGTACGGGTGACCGGAGCCTGCCCAGAGCATCGGGTACCATTCCGGTACAGTGCTCCAGAGGGCCCACCCGCCCGCCCAAGCTCCTTACCTGTCCTTTAAGCCTTCGGCGCTTCCACACATGCGCATAGTGCGTATGGAGTCTGCGCAATGCTCTGGAGCATCGCGGAGGCTTGCAGAGGAGTCGCAGGCATGTACGATGCATGTGCACGATGCCGGGGCCATTCAAACCATACCGGTTGGAATGGGATCCGGAACCCACCACTGCTCCACACCCATTTGCACTATTTAGGTGACCCTGACGACGCACATGCACCTCAATGACTCTCCAAAGGAATGCAAATGACCAGCTGTCTGCAAGGTGTATAAATCCTTCCATTCCTCCCCCCCCCATCCAGTCAGAGCTGAAGAAGCTTCTTAGATGAGAAGCAAAACGTCTTCAAAGAAAAACAAGAAAGTCCAGTTGCCTCTTGAAAAAGCACCTTTGGGACAACTATGGCCTGGATGACTGTGAATCTCCATAGACAAGAACAGCCATCTTCAGATAACAATACTTAATAATTCAAGATTATATTCAATAAATAAGATTTGCTTATTTTAATACAATTATAAAAATATTTAGATCAATAATTATACCCCATTTATTTTGACAATATTTTAAACTGTCATTTAAAAAGCCATGATATACCTTCGTTTCTACTTATATTATAATTACCTGAGAAGGTGCACTACAAGAAAGGCCTGAAAGCTCAGTTATCCGTGCTGCAGCAGTTGGATTACTGGAGCTGATGAGAACAGGAGGGCTGATTTCCATTGAATGACGATTCTGAGACAACTGTGAAGCCTTATTGGACATGGTAAGGGAAGTAAAAGAATGGCGTTTTTTGGTATTCTTCTTCACATCAGTATGCTTTTGAACTGAATTGCAATGGGATGTACCAGAGGTGCCTTCTCCAGAATCTACTGTAGAAACTGATGGTTTGTCTAGTTCAATAAGATGTTTTGCTGTTGAGTTAAACTGCAAGACAATAAATATAAATATTAATCCTATGATTTGATTAAAATAAAAATTGTGTTAGTTCCATTGTAATTACATATTGTGGGTTAAGTTTTATTTTTGTATCAATCCTGAATGTTTTGTAATTCATTACATTTGGCTGCTCTATGTATGTATATGTGAGAAGAGAAGAAATAGAATCTTTATTCTCTTCTTCACTGACTGCTTAATAATATTGAAAAAAAATCTATGAAGTAAATTACTGCAGTCATACTTATACCTCTTTGGGATCACAGCTAAAGTAATATTTATGCTTAATTATATCACAAAGTACAGCCACATATTACTTGATTTATAATCATAGAAAACAGGATTCAAGTTGGTATGGGGTCTACTTAACTAATATGTACCTCTAATCTTATGGGGTGCAGATAGATGCAGAAAAAGGCAATTTTATCTGCAATTAAATCTGTTTAAATTATCAGAAATTTACTTATTAAATAGACTTTTAAAGAAATCAAAATTAACAATAGACTTCCAGGAAAAAATAAATATATATAAACCACAAACATAAAGGCAAAGGCTGCCAGTTATCTGTAAACTTCAACCTCTTTATTGCCCGTTATAAACTTAGAGGAAGACTATAAAAAGGTATAGTACCAACGCCCCTTTAAACATTTTTTTCCCCAAAAGTCAATTTATTACTGTAAAAATGTGAAAGTTAGCAGATAAAGAAGCTGGAACAGATTTATGCCAAAACTGCAATATTTTCCTTATTATCTAACATACCAAGACTGTTAATTTAAAGGCAACATGCCAGGCAACTGTGGGACTTGCATTATTCTCCCTCAAAGAAGTCATGTTAATCATTAGTATTCTAAATTATTAAGATTAGATTTTAACTATCAGTATGAAACTATTTGTCTTTCACACCTTTAGCTAATGAACTTCTTACATTACAACCCCCCAGGGCTGTGTGCTCTCTCCACTTCTCTTCTCTCTATATATCAATGACTGCATCTCAAAAGAACCACCTGTTAAAGTACTGAAATTTGTAGGTGATGCAACAGTGACTGACCTCATTTGAGGCAACAACGAATCTGAATACAGATGGGAAGTTGAACAACTAGCCTTGCGGTGGAACCAGAACAATCTTGAATTAAGCACATTCAAAACCACAGAAATGATGGTAGGAGAAACCCTCCTATACTAACACCTCTTATAATACTAGAAAACACAGTATCAACAGTAGAGACCTTCAAGTTTCTAGGTTCCATCATATCTCAAGACTTAAAATGGACACCTAACATTAAAAACATCATAAAAAAGCACAACAAAGAATGTTCTTTCTGCGCCAACTCAGAAAGTTCAGACTGCCCAAGGAGCTGTTGATATAGTTCTACAGGGGAATTATTGAGTCTGTCATCTGTATAACTGTCTGGTTTGGCTTTACAACCAAACAAGACGGACACAGACTTCAATGGATAATTAGAACTGCAGAAAAAACAATTGTTACCAACCTGCTTTCCATTGAGGACCTGTATACTGCACGAGTCAAAAAGAGGGTTGTGAAAATATCTACAGACCCCTCACATCCTGGACATAAATTGTTTCGACTTCTACCCTCAAAACAACACTATAGGGCAATGCATACCAGAACAACTAGACACAAGGACAGCTTTTCCCCAAATGCCATCACTCTGCTAAACAACTAATTCCCACAACACTGCCAAACTATTTACTAAGACTGCATTACTATTATTCTCATCCATCTTATTACCTATCTTGTTTCTACTTATGACTATAATCTTGTTGCTGTATCTTTACAATTTACCATATTTTTCAGAATATGACACACTTTCTCCCCCCCATCCCTAAAAGAGGGTGAAAATTTGGGTGCACCTTATATACCTAATGTAGCCCCGCCCAGCCTTCTGCCTCTGCACATCATCATTTAGACCTGTTCCAGGCTGCAGGGATTGCAATTGCCCCCCCCCCCCGTGACGGCTTGCATCTTTGGCCTCTGCGCCTTGTGTTTTCACCTCTGAACGCTCCATTTGAGACCCATTCAAGGCTGAGGAGATTGCCAGAGCACATTGCCGGCGATCACCGCCAATTGCCACCTCTGCACGCCCCATTTTTGGCCTCTGCACATCGCATTTTCAGGCAGCGATCAGCAGCGATGTGCTTTAGCAATCTCCACAGCTTATGCACTGAAGACAAATTCCTTATGAGTTTGCAAAAATTAACAATCCTTCTTCATTACTTAATAAATTACATAACAGGTGCTGAAAATTTCTTAATCAATAAAATTCACTAGCAGCATTTATAAATTAAAATGTTAAGGTTGTATTGGGCATAATATTTTCTTTCTATTTTTTAAGCTTGATTTTATTAAACTTGCCTATTCACCATGACAACCTAACAAGATTTCCTTTTTATTAAAAGTACTGTATAATCACATTTAATCACAATCTAAACTGTATTTACTCGGGTTTCCCCCAAAATAAGACTGGGTCTTATTTTCTTTTGGGCCCAAAAATAAGCACTAAGGTTTATTTTCGGGGATGTCTTATTTTTTCCCATGTACAGGAAGCCCATTTCTTGTGCTTGCTCGCGTGCACATGGTGCCCTAGTGCTGCTGCCATGAGGCAGGGGGATGTAGCTGTCTCACACGTCCCACACCAGCTTATCTCAGGGCCCCTGCAGCCAGGCTACCCATGCCCTGATACCTGCCTCACCTTGCAGAGGTGGCTACAGCAGCCCCATCCAGAAAGACCCTGTGTGACCACCAGCCCACTTCTTCTGCTTGCTCGTGGCCACAACGGAGTAGGAGGCTGAGCAATACACCAGTGCTGTGACTAGGTGAGGCGTGGAGCTGCTCTACATGCCATGCACTGGCTTATCTCAGGGGCCCTGCAGCCAGGCCATCTACACCCCAACACATGCCTCGCCTTGCAGTCATGACATCAACAACAGCACACACTCCGCCTCCTGCTTCATTGCAGTTGCGAGCAAGCAGAAGTGGGCCTGCAGCCAAGTGGGCTCCTGCTGCACATGGCTGTTGATGCTGCTGCCATGCGGCAGTTGTTGGGGCATGGATGGCCTGGCTGCGGAGGCCCTGAGGCAAGCCAGTAAGAGGTGCATGAGGTGGCTCCACGCCCCCCCCCCCCGGCCTTGTAGCCACAACCAGATGGAATGGGTGGCCGGCTGGTTGCGCAGGCTCTTAAGTAGGACTTATCTGGGGCGGAGGGGGGGGGGGCTTATATTATGTGCACACATAAAAAACATCTAGGTCTTTTCACAATAGGTCTTATTTTTGGGACAATAATGCAGTGTTCAGTAATAAACTGCATTAGTCCCCTATAATACCCCAAATTTCTTCCTTCAGAGTGAATCTGCTATAGCAGTTTTCATTTCAGCAATAAATATGAAAAATCAAACTTCTGAAAAATCAGAACTGCACAGAGCAACAATGTCTTGTTTTATTTTCATTTGTGACTGGGCAAACTACTGCCAAAAAAGATAAAGGTAAGCTTTTCTAACCCATAATTTGGTTGGAAATTTTGCTAAGGATGTGAATACTGTAATTTAAACTAAGGCTAAAACATTAAGTCTCATTTAAAGAGCACTATTATGAACCATTCATTACAGCAGGGATAATACTGGCCAGATTATATATGTTAGAATTGAATATAACTCTAAACAACTCATTCCTAGGAAATTTAGCCAACTTCATAAGTATTCAGTATTTATTATGACATGTGTTTAAAATATTCTGAATACTGAAAATTACCGTGCAAATGTGTTAATATTCAAATGTTACTAATAATCACTTTTACAATATTTTATTATTTCCTGATAAAGTGGTGAGCATAGAGTATATGTTTGTCATATAGATGACTGAGATTTGATTTCTTGATGAGAAGCTAAAGGGAGTTCAGTGATAATGCCTAGGGCAGTTCATAGATAAGAGCCTAGGTTTGAACTCTGTTTCTTCAGTGAGATGCTGTTTAATTTTAATAATCAACTCATATGAACTTTAGTAATCAACCTACAATCATAATGAAGACTGCCCATTATGGTTGCAGATGGTGATGGCCTTTAAGCAAGATGGCCTTGTTTTACAACTCCCACCCTGTTCTCCCTGAAGGTGCTCAATTTATGGGTCATTAAACAAAGCATAGGGGTCTTTAGAGGTGGGAAAAGAACCGGGAGGAGGCTTTCCTGCCCTGGGACTCCCAAGGCCTCTGCTATCCTGTCATACCCATGCTTCCCTCCCTGCTTCTTGGGATACTCCCCAACCAATCACCCATTGGGCAGGTACTTTTTGAAGATCTCCAGAGCTTTTCTTAGTGCTGTGCAGACCACTTTAGGGAAGCAAAATAGATTGGTTCATTTCTAGGTTACATGACAGCTTCCCGGAAGCAGCTGCCATTTCAGTGCGATGTGTGAATGCTGAAAATGGTGGCCTCTTCCGGAAGACAGCCATAAAGTCCAGATAAAAGTGGCCTGCCCTCCTTCTCCAACATAGTTTTATAAGGCATTGGTAAGATGACACTTGGAATATTACAAGTTTTGGTCACCAAAATAAAAAAAAAGGATGAGACTCCGGAAAGGATGCTATCTGGTTTTGATCTGCCTCACTCTGTCTGAACAAAATTGAACAAAGTAGATGTGATACTGGAAAAACTGCCTCTGCTCTGTATGGATGGAAAGAGGATGGAAGGAGTCTGCTTAACTATGAAACATATTGTGAAAGATTGCCCGCAACATGCATTCTCTGGTTCCCTAAAAAAACCGCACAAAGCAATGCCAAAGTCGATCACCTGGACATTTGAATTAGACATCCAGATGAAGCCACTGCCATATTCCCATAAAAGTTTTGTATATAATTATATGGATTGCATATATATATGTTTATTTCTCTTCTGTCATGTTCTCATCATATGCTAAATAAATAATAATAGATTCAATTTGCTAAAAAATGTGTTCTTTGATTAACATTTAATTTTTTTCTATTCATCTATGCAATCCAAAGTAAAAGAATTTTAGGATAAAGTGTGTTTGTGTGTGTATTCACATTAATTCAACATTAAAGAAACTTAAGATTCTTTCACCTCAACATAAGATATAGGAAATATTCCAATTCTGTCAGCCAACATTCCTTCAGCCCAATTTTCATCTACTCGGCGAATCACAGTAAGAGTATCATCCTGGATGTAAAGAAGAAAATAAAAAGTAGGAAAGTTTCCAAGTTCTAATTAAACATTTTTCCCCTGGCATTCAGACTAGAGAGATTTTTAAAAAGTCAACTTGCATATTCGCAGATGAAAATTTCTTTCAATAGTATGCTCCTATTATTAAGAATTTGAAAAGCATTCCAGGAGCTAACCAATCATCAAATGAAATAATTGCTGAGAAACAGCAACTCAACTGCTTTTTTTCAGCATTAGAGTACAGATCTCAATATATCTGAATTCTATGTTATGTATTCTTAGTTGTTTTTATGCACATATACAACATTTAGATACCAATTGTTCAATGTATGTACATGCAATATTTTTAGGATTTAATGAACTAGGAAATGTCAATGATAAAGACACTAAGAAAACTTCGAACACAGAACAGGGATATTTTGGCTTTTAAGAGATTGCTAGCTTTCATATCTCAGCATCATTTATCATTCGTTTTACTGTATGGGGCTCCTGAGAGTATTTTGTTTAAATTATATTTGTAGGATCACAAAATAAATAAATCAGAAGCCTACCTGGCCCAACACAATATTGATTCTAAAAGGCTCCTGGTATAAGTATGCCTGGACAATGAAAAAATTCTAGCAAGCAAACTAACAGTTTCCTAAACAAAATATACTGCACACAGCAAAGGACATACTGTAAGTATTTATTTACATATTTCACAAAAAAACATATCACAAATTCTTGTACGTACAGCAGTGTTAATCTTGGAAATGGAAAATGAGGTTCAAATACTATTTCTCCAAGATAATTTAAAGTTATATTTTAAATTTAAAATAAATATAACTTTGATTTTCTTCAGAAAAAAGTTAATAGTAAGATGAAAAATTATAACAACATTTGATAGATGGTAATTTTGTAGACTAACAAGTATTTCAACATTGCTGAGACTATGAAAATATAACTATAAAATTTTACCTTTGAAAAGGGTAAACAATCCTTGTCAGCTTCCTTGTCCTTAACTTCAAAGTCATAAAGTGCTTTGCACTGAGGTGGAGGTTGAGGTAATGGTTTAATTATCTGGACAAAATTGGTAGGAAAAAATCCATGGATACCATTAACTTCTCCATGATACCAATTTTCATCAACTTGCCGACGTAATATGATGATGTCACCTTTGTTGAATTTAAGATCTCCAGGCTCTTTTCCCTCATAGTTATATAATGCTTTGGCACAAGGTAACTGAGGTACACCCTACAGAAACAAATCAAGTACATTTTAGTCACAAAATGTAAATAACCTACCCACATCTAAACAGAGGCAAACCAATTAATAAGGCTAAACCATAGGTCATGTATAGGAATGCTTGAACAATACATATTGTGGTAATTATAGTTTTAATTTAGCTATCAATAGTTATAATTTTCCCACCAACTATTCTTTAAAAAAATACACAAGTATATTATCTAAATCAGGGAACCTCAAACCACGGCTTGCGGGCCAGATCCAGCCCACTGACACAATTTATCCGGTCCGCTCAGTGGTGGAATTCAGCCCCGCACCTGTCACTCCTCGCATGGCTGGGTTTTCCCGGCTGACGGGAACCTTGGAAAGAGGCGCCTCATCTGCCACCACTGCCAGAGGGAATGGGGGGTGGCCAGGGACTCCACAGCTGACGCTCCAAGAAATAGGCATGGCGGCAGTGGCACTCGCATCAGCAGCAGGCAGAGGGGCGGGGGTGGGTGAAGCACGTGATGCGGATCACACACCTGCTCCATCCCATGTGGCTGGGACAAGGCATGTGGTTGCCCAACACATCCAGCCTGCAGGACCTCATTCCTCTCCCCTGTGCCTCTGCCTTCAGCTACTGCTCCCACTGTGGGCAAAGACAAGGTGAGTAGGGTGTGGGACAACTGCTGCCTACTCCCTCCCATCTCTTTTGGCTTGCGGTTGGAGATCATGTCATCACTGGTCATCTCCTTGGCCCCCACGCGGATCTTGCCCTTGGCTGCGCGTGAAGTGTGTTCCCCTCATACACCTGATTGCAGTGGTGGGTGCATGAGAGGGGTGCTTTGCCAGCAAGCCCTGTAGGAAATGGGGGAAAGTGTGGCACTTGCCCACTTGTGCAGAAGGAAGCCTGACTATTCACGAGCCATGCCTTCCCGGAATTTGGCTGCAACCCTCCCTCTCCAGTAGCAGAGACACCGCCTGCTCCCTAGTTGGCTTGCTTCTCACCAGCCCCACTTTGCCAACAGATACACAAGCTCCGAACAGTGATGCGGAGGGGGGGGGGGTGCAAGGCAGAAGGCTGCCTTCAGTCCAGGGAAGGGACCTCAGGAGGAACTGCGTCAATCAGTCAGCGCCCCCAAAGCACTGTGGAGCTCACGCAGGTCCATTAGGCCAGTGCTATCACGGAGGAAAAGCAGCCAGCTAGAAAGGCTGAGTAGAGGTGGTAAAAGTACACCTATTCCAGCAGGCAGAAGGCGGCCACTGCGAGCAGGGAAAGCTCAATTCCCATCGGCGCTATGACTGCCCAAGCCCAGCCAGGATTGTGTTCCTTTCCCTCCCCCCGCATCTCTGCTGGGCCTGGGCTTTTCTGTTCTGGCTTTCCACACTCACAGTGGCTGCAGCCTAATGGACCTGCGCAAGCTGCTGAGAGCCTCGGTACTGTGCTAGGAGAATGCACCTTTCTAACTGGCCTATTCTCCACCTTTGGGCTATGCGGGTCTGCCGAGTGGCGGCAGCATTATTTCATTTTATGAGACTAAATCTTAACATTTATTTCTTTTAGATATTTATATGAATGACACCATAGTAATCATATGTTACTGGTGCTGTTTGTACAAGAAAGCAGTGATGAAAGTGTTCACTACTTTCAAGCATATACATCCTTCATACCTAAGGGGAAAAGGCAGTCATAATAGTACAACCAATACTTTTTTACAGGTATATGATATCAAAGTATTAGAAAAAGGATGAGGCTTCAACTATGATGTTGCTGCTGTTATTTTACTTGTTTTAATACTTATATGGATATTGGTAGGCCAACACTATAAATAATCACTCAATAATCAAAAATGAGAAGAAAAAGCATGAATTAAATTTCTCAATTTCAAAGAAACTAGTCTGAGCATACCTATGAAGACATATAACAATTAACTTCTGTAAAAGATTCTTATTGGTTATATATTATTTGAGAAGTTAGACTTTAAAAGGCTATACATTATTTTTTTTTCTGAAAGAAGTATTGCAACATGTGATGTGAACATGGTCCCATTTTACACATTTACTATGAACAATAATTTAATATCAGCTAAACATATCCTTTGTTTACATCACTTAATCATAATATAATAAAAATGAAATAGCACTTTCTGTTTGCAAATATAGGAATAAATTATTAGTGTTCCAGAACAGATTCCAAATAGTGAAATAGTCAGCACTATTTATTTTTCTCTAAAGAATTTGAAAAAGTTGGATCCTTTAATTATTTGCACAGAATGCTAAAACACTTTAAAACACTTGAGTTTTTTAGAAATACATAGCATTTATATAAACAGGATACAGGTAAATGGATGTTTCTTGGGCTTCTCCAACATGTTGTCAGGAGAATCCTGGAAGTTGAAGACCACACATATTAAAGTTGCCAAAGCTGAGAAACACTGGTTAAATCAACTACTTTTGATTCTTAGAACTGCTATTTTAAAGCATATATATATATATATATATATATATATATATATATATATATATATATATATGTGTGTGTGTGTGTGTGTGTGTGTGTGTGTGTGTGTGTGTGTGTGTGTGTGTGTGTGTGTGTGTGTGTGTGTGTGTGTGGTGTGTGTGTGTGTGGTGTGTGGTGTGTGTGTGGTGTGTGTGTGGTGTGTGTGTATGTATGTACATATATATACATACATACATACATACACACACACACACACACACACACACACACACATAACAAAGAAAAATACCTCTGTCCTTTGTGGGCAATCTTGAATACTTGTAGAAGGCTCAAGAGCATAAATAAATGTCTTTAACATGAGTCTTTCTGAAAGACTCACAACTTAGATACAAGGCAGGTAAAAAGTAAAATACATCCAAATATAATATTAAAAAAACATTTTTAAATGTCATATTTATCAGGTTTTGCCTAGCACTGGAATTACATTGTTTAGACAAATTACAATGAAATAAAGATAGACAAATTACATCAGGTGTTTATCTATATTACATTAGATTACAATTCCCATACCCCTGATCCACCTCACGCTAGTGGGAATTTAAGGCAGTTGTAATCCAACACCTCACATTGCTTACCTCTGCACTATAATATTAAAAGGATCTTACAGCTTTTGAATCTTTTCCTTTTCTTAGCAACTAGTTGCATCTCTGTGGGGAGCCAATCTCTACAAGAATGTAATAGTCTTATGTTCTAAGTATGGGAAAGTCAAGGAACTAAACAAAAATACTTTAAATACTTGAGTGCTTTTAAGTCTTTGTTCACTCCTTATATTATTTGAACTATTTTTCAGTCTAACTACAATGCATTCTTCAAAACTGATGAAGCACTTAATCACTGCACAGCAAATTCAAACTATACCCAGAGGCATTGCATATGCAAATATTACTGGATGGGAGATAAACCTTTTTAAGGAATCTAATCTGACCTGCCACTAAGCAAAAATAAATTTATATAAATCATCTTATGAAATTATATTTTCAATTAATTTCTGAATAAAGTTGAAATAAATAACTACTTTGATACATTCAGGGATATGAATTGCCATGAAATTAAGTCAGGCCTCAGTATAAGAATATAAGTATTGACTATTCATACTGAATGGAACTGAAAACATTGAAATCCTTAAATGGAACTATACAACTTTAATGGAATGGTTCGGATATAAGTTTTTTTTCTAAATTTAAAAGAATAAGTGGATATATATGAAAAACTAATTAACATTCTTTGTTATCTAGAACAAGAAAAAGGGAGAAATTTTGTTGCTCTTGCATTCTAAGTATCTCTGTTGTGTGACAGTAAATTTAAAGACTTTGTTGGCTGACTGGATTCCTCAACTGTTCTAGAGAAAAATCTGAAATGTCTTTAGTCACCAGGAATTGAAAGGCAGGAATCTAACAAACATATATTTTTAGTTTAAACAATTAAAGCCAAGAAAAAACAACTGCAGTTAGCAGTTTGGCTAGTTGGCAAGGTATAATATTAAGAACTGAAGTTTTGCACAAATACCATTTGAAAGCATACATTTTAATTTTAATTGTATTTATATGGAAAACATTGGGGTTAGGAAAAAAAGTAGTCCTTAACTCCTAGTAGCTTCCCATAAAGTGGCAAAAAGTTTTGAATTTCCAATTCTTCCTATAACCTTGATATTTCTTAGAGGTCTTCAATTTCAGGCCTAAATCTGTTGTGTTTCCAAAATTTGACAAATATTTTAGAACAGTAGCCTAAAAAAAAAGTGCGTACTCTCTCCCTCACCCATACATAAAAAGGATTCATAGGTTCTTACCAAAGCATTCTAACATTCTTTTCATTATTAAGCTTAACTATAGCAGTTCACTTATAACACTGGGGTTAAAAATTGAAATGCAAAAGGTGGAAGAACAGCTGTCCAAAGCATCCTCCGTTCAGGGAGAGAAAGCAGACAGAAGAAACAATGCATTCCTATGCTAAAGAAACAGCATTTTTTAATCAACTACCAGTAAATGTTATTTAGGAAGGAATATATTGGTGATAATGTAATCCAGGGATATTAATCTAATACAGGCAATTGCTTATTCTGTAGGGGCAAATGACAAGGAATAAACATCATGCAAATGTCACAACTCAAATATTTGTGTCTGATTTTGGACCCATTAGATCACACAGGGTTGGCCTCCTCCGGGTTCCGTCTTCCAGCCAATGCCACCTGGCTACTACCCGGGGGAGGGCCTTATCTGTGGCAGCTCCGGCCCTCTGGAACGAACTCCCCGCAGGGATTCGGACCCTCACCTCTCTCCAGGCCTTCCGAAAAGCCGTCAAAACCTGGCTTTGCCGGCAGGCCTGGGGTTGATGAGTTCCCCTCCCCTCTCGACTTGTATGGTTGTGTGATTCTTGGTTATTTTAATTACTTGTATTCTGTTCTATGTTCCCCTTTTTCCCCTTTTGAGTTGTTCGCTGCCCTAAGTCCCTCCCGGAGAAGGGCGGCATACAAATAATAAAATTCAATTCAATTCAATTCAATTGTAAGTACCTAATGGCAGTATTTGCATGATGATATTGTGCTGTTGTCATTTTGGTATCATTTTGCTGTAGATGCTACCTATAAATATTTTGGATTACAGCTTCCAACAGTCGCTGTAGCACTGAGTGCAAGATCTACAAAGCAAGATGAAACTACAACATCGCCAGGAGATAGTCACTTTTCAACAATATAGACAAGGAAATCAATTCCATCAATAAATAATCAATTCCATTATAAATATTTTCTAAAGTTTAACCAAAATGTGTTTCCTTTAATTTTTACTTTTAGATTCTGCCATTGTTTTCAGAAGCAACAAAAAACTAGTGCAGTCAATGCTCCATGTGACACTCATATATTTAAATTTATGGTTAATTTTCTTTTCATTAAACTAAAATATTGCTGAATTTTTTTAGATGAGCCCTCTGAATGAATCATATCATAATTCTACTTTCCTTGGATTGTCAAACATCCCCAACATTTATATTTTTAGCATATTGGTCACTTACCCTAACAGGTGGACTTTGTGCTTGTACTCTCTGTTGCTGAACACTTTGAGAACTATTTAGGTCTTTTTGAATGCAATTAGCAGCAGTGCTAGTTTGGCCCCTTAATAAATTTGAGCATGTCATTAAATTAGTCAATTTCTGAGGCCTTTGTTTGATGCCATCTAGTAGTCGAACAAGCAAAATATTATTAGGAAGGTCATCAACATTGCAGTCTACTAATGTTCTACATTCAGGACAACGAAGCTCATTGCGTGAGCTCACAATGCCCAAGAGACATCTTTTACAAAATGTATGTTGACAAGGCAAGACTTTTGCAGAAGCATCCAGACGTTCTAAACAGACAGGGCACTCCAACAGATCCAATAAGACCGACTCATCCATTTTATTTAGTTAACTGAGAAATAATTCCTATTTCTGAACGTGTTAAGCAATTCATGTTATATCCATGCCTTTTTCACTCTTCTTTCTGAAAATTGAGAAAGGAAAAAAAAAAAAAGATCAATACAAAAGAAAATGAAGAATAGCATTCCAACACAGTAAAAAAATGTGTTTCTTTTGAGACAGCCTAACAAATCAATATCTTTAAAAACAAAAGTTTTTATAAATAAAAATACTTTAAGTGTTCTCGTTTAAAGTGCAGGCTTCATTGCTTTAATATTTATCTGGATACATGATATATTTTGGGAATACATTTCCATAATATTTTTTTATATCAACTTTCTCTACAGCTTCTATAATGACAAAATCTTGGGATGTAAAAGGAAAAATCTTATTAGTGCCTCCTTAACTGAAATAGCATCATTAGAAGGTATTGTTATGCCTTTCAACAGAGGAAGTCAGTATAATGGCCAAGATCACAATATCATTAATTTTCAAACTCTAAGTTTACACAGTCCACATTAATTACTGCTGCTAGCAATCTTCATTTCTATTCATATTTTCAAATATGGAATTTAAGTCATTTTCCTTTCTATAACAAAAAATAATGTAATATAAGCAGATATTTTTTTAAAAAACTGTACACAATATCTGAAAATTCAATGTAAATAGGAAAGCAATTATGAAAAAGAAACAGCTTGATCATCAAAATTTGGTATTAAAACAAAAAGACATCTATTACTAGAAGCAACATACTATAGTTAACAATTATCTCTTAAAATTCACATTGAAAATTTAGGGAAGCTATCAAACTTCCACCCAAGAGAAAAAGATAGTTTTGCTCTTGGAGACATTATGTAATACTCCAATAGGCATCAGCATGGGTTCTGGTGAGAATTCCAAGAGCAGTATTTAACAGAAAACTAAACACACTCAGCAAATGATTACTTTTTCATCAGTCTTGATAAAAAATAAATTATTGTCATTGGCAAGGCTACTTTAAATACATCCATTGTATAGATAGATATGTATTACTTAAATTATTTCGAGTTTTACATTGTAAAATTCATATATACACATGAGCCAATAACAGAAGGTTCCTAGCACAGGACAGTGGCAGCTAACATAGAGCAAGAGGATGATGCCTTAAGATTTTATGAGAAACATCAAATAGATACTTCACTAAGATACTTCACTAAGAGTTCACTCCAAGGCCAAATAATCTAGGGGAACATCTTTGAACTGCTTCCAATGCATATAGGAAAGATGTTAATATTTTATTTGGAGTGAAAACAAAACAACAGCAGCAATAATGGAACCAAATGTAACAGGATAAAAAGCCGTGCTTCAGAAAACCTGGACAGTGTAAATTAAACATTATGGCTTCCCGTACGTGTCTAGCTTGCGTTATAGTGATGTGCTGCTCAGTATACGACAGAGATCGTATCCCCATAAGCAAGAGGCGAGACAAGAAGACCCTGCCTTTTCTCGGGAAATACACGCTTTGCCAGGAGACCGCTGGAGGGCTAATGCGGTCTCTACCGAGGTTTAGTGGCTATGTCTCGCTACCAAAGGTGGAGGACCCAAGGTTGGAGTAGCTAATACAGACCTAGCCGCTGTGGAAAGAACTATCCCAGGGGAGCGTCCCCACGGCCATCGCGGAGCCTTACTGCGGCCCGACGCGAAACACCGCTGCCAGGTGCTAAGAGTCGGAAGACGCTATTTGCGCTCAACATGCCCTCCACTTCCCTTTCCCAGAACTTACCATCTCTGCGGCCGTTGGAGCGAGACGAAGAGTAGCCGCTTTCCCCTCAGCCTTCGCGTTTTCGCGCCTCTTTGTTCCCGCGAGGAGCCGCCGTCGCGCTCGCTCTCTCCACCCCAGTATAGAGGAGGCTCCTCTTTGCTTCTGTTCTTTCCGCTCCTCCCTATTTCCTTCCTTCCTTCCTAAAAGGGGGCTGAGGCGAGACCACCGCTCCGCCTCAAGGAAGGAGCCTGGCTCCGAGATGGAGGAGAGCGACCGCCAACAGGGCTCTCGGCGCTCAAGCAGTCCTGCCCACTTAGCTACTACTTCCTGGAACTCCCTCTTCCTTCGGCGGGAGGAGCACGGAGCGCCTCTCACACGCACGATTCCCGAGAGGGAGTCGACTGGAGGAGAGGAGAGTTCTTCCGAAGGAGTGCTGCTCCCTTTGGTAGACCAGCCGGCTCTCCCTTCCCTTAGAATATCTTGGCTTCAGTCGCTCCTGGCTAATGCCTGGCCCTGCATCCGGCCCATCTACTCTCCCACACATGTCCTTCAGGCCCTCGGCTCTCCCTTCCTCCATCCCTCCTCGGTATAGTGTCTCTTTAGTTGAAAATACTAAGGAATCTTTAATCAGTTTTCTTGGAAAGGTTTCCCCACATTTCTGGCTCAGCATGGATCGGGCAAGCTGACAGAGTCTGGAGAGACTTCAAGTGCACGGATCCAGGGAAGAAAAGACCTACCCCGCTTGCATGTAGAGCAGGTTCGGAAGATCGGGTGAAAAAACGGACGGATACACCAGTGCCAAGAAAGCTTCATATTACCACCAGTACTGTAAAAAAAAGGTGACCCTTAGTTAAAAAACAGGAGAGGTTCCAATGTAATATTAAGAAAAGGATCGAACTGCTTTGTGTAAGGGACCAAAAGGTATGAAAGATGCATGAATGGCCATATCAATACAGTATGTTATAATCCTGTTCAGTAGATTGCAAGAGAAACAGAAATCTAAATTCTGCGATGGTGTTATATGTGGAACAATACTGTGAGGCTTCTAGCAAACTCCCTTTATTAACATATTTGCTATGCCTTCCATTGTGGTTGTGGAATGGTGATTCCCCGGTGGGAGGCAGTAATGCAACAAATCAGCCCCTTGCCCCCCTCCCCCAACAGAGTGCCGCTGTGCTTTGTTTTTCCCACACTTTCTTGTGGCTTGATAGTACCTTTGCCACATCCCCACAATTGTTTGTTTTTAAATAATTAAAGGAAGAATAAGGAAAGGATGCTGGCTAGCTGACATTTTAGTGCTCCTCTTGGCCAGCTGGTGGGAGTGCTGGGCAGCTTAAGGAAGCAAAACTGAAAACATTTGCAGTATAACACACTGATACAAAGGGATTGGAAAATTGGGAAGTGACTGCTGGCCATATAGAAGAAACATTTGTTCAATGATGTGTATAAAATAATGGATTATTGCTCCCACCCCTGTAAAAAAAACTTTCAAGGTAATTACCAGTTCTTTTCTTGAATTAAACATAGGGGATTAGAACAAGTGTTCAATAAGTCTTTTTCAACCCTGGCAATTTTCAGCTGTATGGACTCCCAGAATATGCTTATCAATAAAATTACAAAATGTAGTTCCAACAAATCATGTTCGTAAAGAACTGTTTTTTATTTGTGAGTCTCTGCTCACCAATGAAATTTCAACGTTCCTTAATTCTATTCTCTCAAATTCAATGTTTTCCCTCATTTTTTAGTTTGAAATTTCTAGAAACCCTTTTAGATGTCAACTTGTGTTTCCTTTTCCTTTTTTTCCCTTTTGTTAAATATTTTTTCTGAATTTTCACTCTATTAGTATTAAGCATTGGTTACGACCAATTATATTTTCTTCATTGTGACAGACTTCTATTATCAGATGGATCCTTAAAACTCAATTTCTTATTTTAAATTATTCCCTTTTTTCCATCCTGTTTCTTACAGAATAACCCAAATTCAGTGTTATAGGTTTATGAAAAAATGATGTCTTGTAATGATTAAATTAAATCCATTTAGATCATATTTTTGTGCATATAATAGTCTTGCTGCTGCCAGCATATATAATAACAAAGTTCCAAATTTTTTCTCCAGATCTTTTTCCATTAAGCCTAAAAAGAAAAGTACTAGTTTTATTTTTATTTCTATTTTCAACATTTTCTGTATTAAAATAGGAAACATACTCCAATTTTTTTTGCTTTATCACATGTCCACCATAGATTGTAAAAAGTCCCCTCTTTACTTAATAATGACAAATCCTTTGATAAGACTGTCTTATCAAAGAAAAGAGAAATACTTCATAATGAGCTTCAAAAGTTAAGTCATACTCCAGATATCATCTTTAGCTGATTTCTACAATAATAGAACAATACAAAAAAAAATAAGTAACATCTGGGGGTTAAACTGGGAAATTTGCATTGACCATTACACAAAACTCTTTAGTATAACTGAAAGGCCAGGTTTTATGACCAGAGAGAAAATACACAATAGATTATGAATATCCAGTGGAACAGTTTCCTATTTTGCATACATGCTACTTTAGATCTTTCTTCATAAAACGTGATTTGCCATGTTGTGAATATGTGTTACTTGTGAGTGCAGAGAATGCTGTAAAGCACTATGGGGTAGTATATAAGTCTAAGTGCTATTGCTATTAATGTATCATAACATGTTATCCAAAGTAAATGTGACTCATACTCCTACATTAAAGATTTTATTATTAATACTTGCATATATATTCAGTTTATGATTTCCTTTTTAGTAACATTTGAGCCAGAAAATAGGTAATAGCATTGCCTGTACAGTAGTTACTTGGTCAGAGATTATGAATAATGAAATTTCTGTAAACAAAAAAAATCCAGCAGTACCAAGGACTCCACAGATATTAATTATGTAATTGACAACAGGCCACCTTATTGCCAAGAATATTATGGGAAGAATGCAAGCAAGAAATAACTGGAAAATATCCTTGAACTGCATTTGGAAATGGGATTGAGAATTTTCACATCACTCAGTAATGTTAAGGATCTCAAAGGACAAGAGCTTTCTATTTTCTGAGAAATAAGAATAACCATTTGTTCTAGATAAATCTTACCATACATTTGTACAAACTGAATAATTACTAACAAATTGCATATGCTTCTTTGATCAGATTCTCTTAGATTTATCCTCTTTGATATTAACTCTGAAAACAATGTAGTTAGTCATAGTCCTCAATGTATGACTATAATGCAGCCTGTCCATTACAGTCACAAGTTGTGATGTTCGTTAAGCAAGGCATTCATAAGATCATCTTGCTTAGGAGTCCAATCGCTGGTCTTTCTGTTGTAGTCATTAAGCAGCCACATGGATTGTTAAGTGAAGAATGGGGTGTCTCGGGGGGATGAGCCTGGGAGGCCTAGCACAGGTTTAAACTCATGATTATTTTTGCTGCACCTCCCCAACTCCTACCTGGTTTGCCCCGGACCTCCCCTACTTTGAGGCAACCCATGTTCAGCTTCCTGCACCAATAGGTCCCTGCAGGCCCTGGGCCTGCTTTCCCACCTGCTGAGATCCTACAGGCTTTGGGCCTGCTTCCCCTCCACTGGGCTCTGCACCATCCTCCCTGTCCTCCATCATGATTCGATCCATTAATCTCCTTCAGCAAGCAATGGGTCTGCCACATGGTCTCCCTCTTCCTGGAAAGAGGGACACATAACTAAGGCAGGATATCAGCAGATAGCCAGAATCTGCAAAGGCAGTCAGGAAAGCAAAGGCTCAGAATGAACAAAGACTTGCAACAAAAGTCAGATAATAAAAAAAAATTATTCCAATATATAAATAACAAGAAAAAAGTCAAGGAAACAGTCAGTCCACTAAAGAGAGAAGATAGCAAAGAAGTAATAGGAAACAGAATTCAGAGCTGCTTATCTCATTCTTTACATCAGTCTTCACGCAAAAAGAAACTAGCCCAACCTACTAGAAACAAAACTGTAAAAAACAGACTGGAAATAAGAGTTAAAATAAGCTATAAAATAGTAAGAGAACACCTATATGATCTTGATGAATACAAATCACCAGGACCTGATGGATTACATCCCAGAGTTTAAAGGAGTTGGCAGATGTCATCTGAGAACCACTACACCATATCTTTCAAAAATACTGGAACACCAGGGAACTACCAGAGGACTGGAAAAGAGCTTATGTGCTTCCCATCTTCAAAAAAGGGGAAAAACACCCAAGAAACTACAGACCAATCAGCCTAACATCAATACCCAGGAAGATAGTGGAAAGGATAATAAAAAGACAGATCTACCAACATCTAGAAATGAGTAAAGTAATAACTAGCAGCCAGCACGGGTTTGTTAAAAACAGATCAAGCCAAACCAATCTTATTTCATTCTTCAACATAGTGACTAAATTAGTAGACCAGTGAAATACTGTGGACATAATATACTTAGACTTCAGCAATGCATTCGACAAAGTAGACCACAACCTACTTCTTCTTAAACTAGAAGAAAGTGGGATAGGTAGCTTCACCATCAGATGGATTCGCAACTGGCCGACAAACCGTACTCAATGAGTACTCCTTAATGAGTACTCATTAAGGAGTACTACATGGAGAGAGGTAAGCAGTGGGGTACCACAAGGTTCCGTCTTAGACCCAGTACTCTTCAACATCTTCATAAATGACTTAGATGAGGGTATAGAAGGGGAACTTACCAAATTTGCAGATGATATTAAGCTGACAGGAATAGCTAACACCCTAGAAGATAGGCTCAAGATCCAGATGGATCTTGACAGGTTTGAACACTGGGCCCAATGTAGAGAAAATTAAAGTCCTACACTTAGGTAAGAAAAACCAAAAGTACATATATAAAGTGGGTGAAACCAGGCTTAATAGCAGTGATTGTGAGAGGGATCTTAGAGTCTTAGTGGACAACCAATTAAATATGAGCCAGCAGCGGCAGCCAAAAAAGCCAATGCAATCCTAAATTGCATTAACAGAGGGATACCATCAAGATAAAGTGAGGTACTAATAGCACTCTAAAGCCTTAGTAAGACCACACCTAGGATACTGTATCCAGTTTTGGTCACCACACTATAAAAAAGATGTTGAGACTCTAGAAAAAGGGCAGAGGAGAGCAACCAGGATTAGTAGTGGACTAGATACTAAAACATGAAGAACAGTTACAGGAATTGGGCATGGCTAGCCTAGTGAAGAGAAAGAGCAGGGGAGACATGACAACAGTGTTCCAATATCTAAGGGGCTGCCCCAGAGAGGAAGTGGTCAAGCTATTTTATAAAATACCTGAATGCCAGACAAGGAATAATGGATGGAAACTGGCCAAGGAGAGATTCAACCTAGACATAAGGAGGAACTTTCTAACAGTGAGAACAATCAACCAATGGAACAGCTTGCTTTCAGAAGTTGTGGGAGCTTCATAACTTGAGACTTTCAAGAAGAGATTGGACTGCCATTTGTCAGAAATGGAGTGGAGATCAAGGACACGCCATCCCGCAACATTGATGAGAAAATCAGCAGAGGGCCCAGGGGAAAGCAACACTAACAATAATCCCTGATAAGCGGCCCAGTCACACTGGTGACAGTCCTCATGAAACTAATAATCCAATCCTTGGGATGTAAAGCCAATCTACCCACCCTTCTGGACTCGAGTTGTACCAGATGTTCGATCAACCCTGCCCTAGTGAAAAAATTCGGGATCAGACCTAAGCAATTCAAAGTCCTAGTGGCATTTTGTCAGCTGGTCAGGTCCATGGCGGGAGACATCCTGGCCACATTTGTCACCGAGTTGGTAGAAATGGGGATGGGGGGCTAACTAGAGCCCCCAGAATGGAAAGACCCCTAGTTTTACTGATGGCCTGGCTCAAGAAGTGGAACCCTTATGTGAACTGGAAAAGGAGACTGTTGAAAATCTGGTAGACTAGCCCATCAGGGGCCCTGGCAAATGAGCAGTGAAACCAAAGTATTAAGTGGTGACATTGGCTATTGGCATGTGAACAAGGGAAAACTCCTTTCCTCAGTATAGTATGAATTTTACAGAGAATGGCAGGCAGTAGTTCTAAGATGGCTGTGATACATTAACACAATTTGGGCAAGGCAAAACTATGTACAAGCAGGATTTCCTCCAGGCTGACTAAGACCAAATTATTACATGCAGAATTTCTATATTTTATTTTCCTTTGAAATATTTAAAATATAAATTTATGATCAGGGAAAATTAGGCAGCAAAATAATACATATATTCATAGTGTTCATTTGCAATCTAGACACATATCATTCCCTGCCCAAGGATTCAGCAACTGACAATAAAGATTGTATGAGTTGTTAAGATGCATGTAAATTGTTTAATGTTTTCTTTCCTTGTAAGTAGCAATAGCAATAGCAGTTAGACTTATATACTGCTTCATAGGGCTTTCAGCCCTCTCTAAGCGGTTTACAGAGTCAGCATATTGCCCCCAACAACAATCCAGGTCCTCATTTTATCCACCTTGGAAGGATGGAAGGCTGAGTCAACCCTGAGCCGGTGAGATTTGAACAGCCAAACTGCAGTCAGCTGAAGTAGCCTGCAGTGCTGCATTTAACCACTGCGATACTTTTAAGAAGTATCAAATAAATTACCTTGGAGATAGTATTTTTTTTTAAAAAAGGGTATATCTGTTTATGTAGTCAGTTAATTAGAAAGTCAATCTGTTTATGAACCTTTGTAAAATCCACAGAAAACTAATAACATTCTAGTTTCAGGGTTCAGTGTCAAGTGTAGTTAGTCCTCTGTTTAAGTGAATGAGAATTTGTGTACACTACTTTCAAATGGAGAATAAGCTTTTTATTTATTTTGTGAGCCTCTTAAAAGTGCAGGGAGACAATATTCAATGGATGAAGAGAAAACAAAATACAATGCCTTTTAAATTTTCTATCATTTAGTTTAGAATGTTAATTTAAATACAGCAAATTGTCTATTCTTGTAGATTTTGTTCATTTTCTATGGAGGGAACATTCCATAGAAAGCAATTTCTACCTCAACTAATAGTCAGCAAGGAAGCTTCTTGCTTTTGCCATCTAGAACCTACATTTATTTTCCATAAAAATATGTATA